>NC_086356.1:1598361-1658361 GCF_036324505.1 Eleginops maclovinus
CAAGGTGAGACACTCAGGCATCACTGCCGGACACTCCAGGCTTTCTGTGTTCTTTATTCTTCAATCACTCACATGTCTTTGCAAGTGTGTGAGGTTACTTCCTATTTTGGAGTGTGTACCTAACATACTATAATAAGCTGTGTAATCAAGACCTTTACACACTTAAAGGTCATCAAAGAAACCACAATTTTGGTCCCAAAGCCATTACAAATGAAACTCATACCTGACATTATATCTGGCTTTACATCTAGATGCTTCAAAAAGTTTAACTGTTATACCATTATCAAAAATGGAGACCATTTCTCTTTCTTTTGGTGCAAGTACGTGTTATTTTACCTGATTTCCTGCGCTCAAAAAAGAAATGCATCAAAATCAAAACTCATCTATATCTGGTAGAGTTTAATGTACAGAAAATAATCCAGTGGTGTTTTGTCCCACTTTAACTGTCACATTATGTAAACAAACGGGCATTTAAAGGGTTAACACTGTAGTCATGGTTAGGATTGAAGTTATATTCAAGATTTGACTCATTGAAAGGGGGAAATCACATTACAATATATCCTTAGAGCAGCTTTTGAGACACATTTTGCCTGGCTTTTATTGGCTTGCCTCTCGTGTTTAATTGGTCGAAGTGGAGAGCAGTGAAGCTAATAGACTAGCTGAGCTATCTAACTGATTGATAATCAACAAAACAAACGTCTAAATGAGATTTCTTTCACAGGGGGAGTTCACCAGTCTCTACATGCTGGTGAACGCCACGCTGAAGTCCAGAAAGACGGACCTGTTTGAGCTGAGCGACAACACCAGAAGTGTGAGTCATTTTGATCTATCACTGAATTCATCTGTTTGCACATATACATTTATTTACATGGTGTGTGTGTGTGTGTGTGTGTGTGTGTGTGTGTGTGTGTGTGTGTGTGTGTGTGTGTGTGTGTGTGTGTGTGTGTGTGTGTGTGTGCGTGTGCGTCCGTGTGTGTGTGTGACATCAGGTTAAGATCCAGGTTTCCAAGGAGTCTTTAGGAGGAATCCCCATCTGGATCATCATCCTCAGCATCCTCATAGGACTGCTCATCTTAGCCCTCGTCATCTTCGCTCTCTGGAAGGTAAAACAGATCCTGAGTGTTTCAAAAAGCTTGTCATAAATATGATAAATATGAAGCAACAACCAGGACACCGTTAGCCTAGCTTAGCATAAACAGGTACCCATAGACTTTGTTGGTCGTTTTGTAACCGAGCTTTCTGCTCCTTTAGATGGGCTTCTTCAAGAGAAAATCCAGAGACTACTCGAAGGAGGAGATGATGGACTGATGTTTGCAGATGTCCAGCAGCTCTGTGACGGGCAGACTTTAAATCAGGCGGACAGACGGAGGAAACGCCAAAGGACCCACCCACACCTCGGTGCTACGAAATAAAGACGACCTGGGAAAAAACTGACAGGGTCAAATAATATCTGCAAATACTTCCCAACCCTAGTCCGGTGATGCTTTCAGCTTCAGGTTGCAACGCTGAGGCTTTTCAGATGGTCTCTCATAGCTTTTATACAGTATCACATCAAGTCAAAAGGACCCAGAGGAGGAAGAAGAAGCCATAACTTAACAGGAATCTGTCAGGCAAAGAAGCAAATATCTGTATTACATACAGCTGATTTATCAAAGAGCTCCAGCTTCAGAGGAAAAAAGTACTCAGGTTTTTCTGTGTGGAGATCAGATGCCACCTCACATACTTTCTTTGCCTTTAAAACATATAATATGTGAACTTTACACGTGTCGAGCGGCCTGTCTGATAGCTTAAACTAAGCGTATGGGCTTTATTAGTTTAGATACGGAAGCACTGAGAGGCAAGTAAAAATAAGATCCAGGTGATCCAACGTTACCCTTTCCTAGGCCTTGTTTCCTCTCGTGTTTATGATGTCAGAACTTTATAAAAATAACGTGTTCCTTTTTTCATTCCTTCATATTTCCCATTGTTTGTTGTTGTAATATTCATTTTGGCCACAAGAGACACTAAACCACCTTCTAAATTTGACAACAAGCCTTATTTGTTTCTCCCATATTAGTTTAAATGTGTTATGATAGATGTAAGGAAATGAAAAGCTAACTCTTGCTGTCAGCGTGCGCCCTCAAACCAAAATGCAGATTTTCTCCCGTATTTTTCTAGAAAAACCCTGTAAAGGTTTTATATATTCAGAAACAATTAAAAACTAGACAGCAATTTTTTTCATTCATCAATATTATGTTTGATTTGCCTCTCAGGGCTTCCGTACTTTTTTAAAACACTGTACCTTTAAATGATATAGCATTTTGTTGTTGTTTGGTATTTTAATATAACGTGGCACATCCTTCTTATAATTCTGGCTGAAAACACTGACTTTAACCTAAGAAAACACAAATCTCGTCCCAATGCTAAATGTTTGTCGTTTCTGTCCCAGACGTTACCGAGCTGCGCCTTCAAAATCCCAACCTTTGATTGTACTGTAAATACAATGCTCAAAAATGTAAAGCTTTAAAAACCAATTGTACATAATGTTGTTTTGCGTTAATTCATGTAATTTAAAAAAATAAAGTGTGGTCAGAGGGGGTTACTTTTGCTCAGGTGTTAAAAGAACAACATTTGGCCTACTCCACTCGTTCAAAGCTGATGCAGATATGTAAATATTGTTATATTTTGATGAGAAAGTATAATTATTCTGTACTGAAGATGAGGGTTTGTATCCACTACTTTGGTTGTATCTGACTGAAAGCCTGGTGAATGACTGTTGAGGTGAGACTGTAGTGTATTTTAATTTGCAAAAAGGGGGGTAAATGCGTCACCGTGCACCAGCAGTCACCAGGGGGTTCACTGGTGTTCGGTTTGTTAAACTTCAGCTCAAAACATTTGCATACTTAGGGGTCAACGTCCCCCCATATATGTGGTACGCTCACAAAGTTATTCTGTCAAGTTTCCCGTCTCGTTTTTGTTTCCAGAAGTTGCACAGCTACACAAAGAGATTATATTGTATGTTCGGGAGACTGCCTCCTTCTTTACTGCCCCCCCCCTCCCCCCTCCCCTATTACTGTCTTACAATAAATCTGAGGGAGGACGAAAAGAAGAGGCCGTTTTTTGATACTGAAATCCTCCTCAGCTGCCACCCTCCACTGTTGAAGCACATGTAATGAATTGTATGTACAGATTGTGTGACTGTTGTACGGCTCCATCAGGCTTATGCACGAGGGTGGAGTCCCTCTGGTCCCAAGGTGAGAGTGGTGCTCCACCCCAGCCTTCTACACTGCTGTGAAGTCTTCATTGTAATGCACTGGTTTGTCAGACTGTCCTCATCAGCACAGAAAATGAACTGAAACTTATGTACAAAAATAAAAATACTTTTTACGAAGAAGCACTCGGTCATCGGTCAGCCTGCTTTTGTTCAGAGGTTATAATGAACATGGATTATAATTTGTGGTTGAAAAGCTGGTTGTACTTCTACTCTACTACAACTCAGAGGTAAATGGTGTACTTTTACTCCATTACATTTATTTAATACCTTTAGTTGCTAGGCAGAAAATAGCTGCACCTTTACCAGCTTTAATAACAGCTCTGTCCTGGGGAGTCCTCTGGGCACTGTGGAGGTGGTGGGAGACAGGAGAATGGCAGCCAAGCTGTCCTCCCTGCTGGACAATGTGCCCCACCCCTCCAGGACACCCTGTCCGCACTGTGCCGCTCCTTCAGTGACAGGCTGCTGCACCCTCTGTGTCTATAAACATAAATATGCTATTATTGATAACTGAGCAATTTTTACCTGGCTGCTATATCTCCTCCAGGATGTGTATTTTGTAAATTGTGTGTTTTCTGTATCTTTATATTTTTTAATGCCTATTTTCTTTTGTAAAGCTGTCTCTGTTGCTGCTGTAGAACATGTAAATGTCCCCTCTGTGGGATCAATAAAAGGATTCTGATTCTGATAACGATCAATCATTATAAAACATATCAGAGATATTATTCTGAAATGGACCAATCAGACAATGACTACTTTTACTGTCGCTACTTTAAGTACATTTAGAGGAGAGTACTTTCTACTTTCACTGGAGGAACATTTAGAATACTTTTACTGTGACAGAGTATTCCTACACTCTGGTACTTCTACTTTACTTAAGTACAAGACCTGAGTACTTCTACTTTACTCAAGTACAACACCTGAGTACTTCTACTTTACTCAAGTACAAGACCTGAGTACTTCTACTTTACTCAAGTACAAGATCAGAGTACTTCTACTTTACTCAAGTACAAGATCTGAGTACTTCTACTTTACTCAAGTACAAGACCTGAGTACTTCTACTTTACTCAAGTACAACACCTGAGTACTTCTACTTTACTCAAGTACAAGATCAGAGTACTTCTACTTTACTCAAGTACAAGACCTGAGTACTTCTACTTTACTCAAGTACAAGATCTGAGTACTTCTACTTTACTCAAGTACAAGACCTGAGTACTTCTACTTTACTCAAGTACAAGACCTGAGTACTTCTACTTTTACTCAAGTACAAGATCTGAGTACTCCTACTTTACTCAAGTACAAGATCTGAGTACTTCTACTTTACTCAAGTACAAGATCTGAGTACTTCTACTTTACACAACTATAAGATCTGAGTACTTCTACTTTACTCAAGTACAAGATCTGAGTACTTCTACTTTACTCAAGTACAAGACCTGAGTACTTCTACTTTACTCAAGTACAAGATCTGAGTACTTCTACTTTACACAAGTATAAGATCTGAGTACTTCTACTTTACTCAAGTACAAGATCTGAGTACTTCTACTTTACTCAAGTACAAGACCTGAGTACTTCTACTTTACTCAAGTATAAGATCTGAGTACTTCTACTTTACACAAGTATAAGATCTGAGTACTTCTACTTTACTCAAGTACAAGATCTGAGTAATTCCCCCACCTTGTAGCGTTTACTAAAAGTGCTGCATAAACAAAACGCCTGAGATATAAAGTAATGAAGTAGATTTCACTCAAGTAATGTACTTAACTACATCTGGGGTACTTGTGCTTTACTTGAGTATTTCCATTTTATGCTACTTTGTAATTCTACTCCATTGCAGTTCAGAGGTAAGTCGTGTACTTTTACTCCACTGCATTTATGTAATACCTTTAGTTGCTTTGCAGATATGGATTAATGACATAAAACATTATCAACACTTAAATAAGTCTTTAGTAAGTCAGTTAGTAAGTTCGTGAGTCTGCGAGGCTAAACCATGGGCACAGAAAACCCACCACCCTCTCCTATGTGTGTCTGCGCCGCCTGGTGTTCAACCGAAACATCGCGATACTCTGGCAGGGGAAGCAGAACAAACTGTAGGCTGCCGGAGGATCCATCTTGCTCGGGAAAAAGAGGCAAAGGGTGAAGAGCTTTTCTGTTCAGTTTCAGAAAATACAATACCAGTACTGTGCCCCAGGGAAGAACGCTTGGGGAGCCCGAAGACGGGTCGCCGTTTGTAGGATGTCCCGACATGAGGGTGAGTAAACAGATCCAGAAGCTAAGTGCTAGCTCAGGAGCTAAGTGCTAATGCAAGTCTCCGGAGCTAAGTGCTAATTCAAGTCGGATGGTGGTGTTGCGCTTTTTCCAGATTGCTATAAAACGTGTCTGGAAACACATACATTAACTGTCATCGTCTCTATACCTCCCAAATCTTCTAAATAAAAGCACACGGGTCTCTTAAGACAATGGAACGGCAACATTGCGGAGCTTAGCAATTAGCCGTTGCTAGGTAGATTAGCAGCTAATGAATGCTAACATAAGGATTATTTCTGCTGCTGCGACTTCATTTAATTGGCTCTCAAATGTGGTTTATTTTAATATTTAGCAATGTAGCTTTGTGCAGCCTTTGTTAACATGCGTGTTGATTTCAAAATCGACGTAATGTAAATACTGGACGTCTGGTCTCACACTGTTGTTAGCGAATGCACTGTCATCAAGAAGACAGTCTGAGGCCTCGGACCAGTCTCTAAGTGAGCTAGCTGACAGGCTAGCAGCTAGCTATAGGGTTAAGTTACGTTGTGCTTCGTTTCACTTCATTCATCAGAGGTGGGAGAAGTACTCAGATCTTGTACTTGAGGAAAAGTAGAAGTACTCAGATCTTGTACTTGAGGAAAAGTAGAAGTACTCAGATCTTGTACTTGACTAAAAGTAGAAGTACTCAGATCTTGTACTTGAGTAAAGTAGAAGTACTCAGATCTTGAGTAAAAGTAGAAGTACTCAGATCTTGTACTTGAGTAAAAGTAGAAGTACTCAGATTTGGGTAAAAGTAGAAGTACTCAGATCTTGAGTAATAGTAGAAGTACTCAGGTCTTGTACTTGAGTAAAGTAGAAGTACTCAGATCTTGTACTTGAGTAAAGTAGAAGTACTCAGATCTTGTACTCGAGTAAAGTAGAAGTACTCAGGTCTTGTACTTGAGTAAAGTAGAAGTACTCAGATCTTGTACTTGAGTAAAGTAGAAGTACTCAGGTCTTGTACTTGAGTAAAGTAGAAGTACCAGAGTGTAGGAATACTCTGTCACAGTGAAAGTATTCTAAATGTTCCTCCAGTGAAAGTAGAAAGTACTCTCCTCTAAATGTACTTAAAGTAGCGACAGTAAAAGTAGTCATTGTCTGATTGGTCCATTTCAGAATAATATCTCTGATATGTTTTATAATGATTGATCATTAAAGTGTTCTCAGAGCTGGTAAAGGTGCAGCTAGTTTGAATGGCTTTGTATACTGCAGGGTAGCTGCTGGATTTACTGCAGGTGAACTACAGTCTGATTTAAAGGAGATTATATTTACCATCATTAATCCAAATCTGTAAAGTAACTAAAGGGATTTAGTAAATATAGTGGAGTAAAAGTACAAAGTAGCAACACATTGCTATACTCAAGTAAAGTACCAGTACCTCAAAATTGTACTTGAGTAAATGTACTTGTAAAGGTACTCAGTGAAAAAGTGGTCACCCTAAATTAAATTGTTTCTATTTAGCATATTTTAAAACCTAGGATACTACAAAGTGGCGGCTACAAATGTTTCACAGTAGATTGACAGTCATTATGTCGAGCGTAAAACCATGAAGTTGTGACCAGGAAATTAAATTACCCTTTGCTCCCTCTCAATTACAGGGCAAATGTTGGCAGTGGTAGGTTACAAAACAATATGATAATTGTGTTTCCTTATCAATAGTCTGGGTTTAAGGTGACCTATCTTATATTTCTAATGTCTGATACCCTTGACTTAGTGGCAGACAGAAGAAGTGTCTGATAGAAATGCTCAGTGACCTGCAGGTGAGGGTAAAGCATAAATCCAGACCCTGACTGTGACGTCAAACACCCAAGAGAATTTGCTGACCAGAGTCACAGGGGGAAAAGTGTTCCACAATTTTGGACCCAGCACAGCAAACACACTGTCCTCCTGTGTTGTTGTAAGTCTTGAATAAGGTACAGCTAGCGGGACCTGTGAGGAGCCTGTCAGAGGGCCACTTATATACTCTCAAGATACTTAAAAACCTAACAAATGAGCAGATAGATCTTCAGTTGAGGCTTACATATAACAAGAAGCCAGTAAAGTGACTTCACAACTCTGACTAACTGTAACCAGGTAACAGGAGGAAGGACACAAAAGCATGCACAACTATTAATAAACCGCTGAAAAGATATCAGTGGTTGCATTCTTTTATATTCCTTTCACTGCTGCAACAAGTTATGGGAATCATTTAAGGTGTGTCTTCTATTATTTTATCTTTACCTCGTTTAAAGAAGGACCCAAATGTACTTGGTAACCTTGTAAATGTTCCCTAGTGGGCAGACTCACTTTCTGAATTCCTCTTATAAGTGCAAAAAGGGATGCCGTTTTTACAGCAATTTTTTACAAGCCTTAAATTAACACACTGCTGTACCGCTGATAACTACACTTTACCCTGGGATTTGTTTGTTCAGGCCTAGGTTTGCTCCATAAACGTTGAGATTTCCTGCTCTTAGTATACAGCTTTTTGTTGCGATATGTCAGAGCAGTCTCAACAAAGGAAATTCCCACAATAATTGCACACCTTCCATCCAATGTTTGCCAAACGAGGTGTTTTCTTCCCTTGAAAGGAAATGTCTGCGAGGCACGGGTCTGAATATAATATGTGTGTGATGGTAACTATGATGCATGGAAAATAACTGGTTGTGTGTGTGGAGAGGTGAGACACTGCTTCAATACTTCTTCTGTGCAATCACACAGGCAGAGCGATGCAGTGATATGTATTATGATGACTTGAGATTATCAATCAAATATATTCAGGATACTTTATTCATCACAAAGGAAATTGGGTTTGTGACATTTGCTCCATTTTGGAATAAAATAAATAGATTCATGCCTTAGAGGTTAAGGTAAGTGTGCAATACAAATAAAGAAATATAATTAAGATATTTAAATAGACATTAGAGTGAAATGTCCAATAAAAAATAATGAAATACATGAAATAAATCCTGCAGGGGTTTTTCTAGACAGATATAGTATGATAGTGTCTTCATGTCTTAAAGCTGCTGAGTCATATATTGCACCTCAAACAACAAATAAATCCAGAGTTCCGGTTTCTTTACTTCCTCTCCAGGAAAAAGGAGAGTAAAAGAAAGGATGTAATTCAGAAACAAAGGGCTTACAATATGTCTGATGCCTTTGTTGAAGTTGGGTCTCCATGCTCCATTTTAGTGTAAAAATACATATACAGACACAAGATGTTAAATTAAGAGTGTGCAATAAAGAAATGTCTATTAAACACAAGACATTATATTCAAATATTTGAATAAGCATGTGCACAGTTCCCTCCTACATAGAGCATGCACATTGCAATCTATCCAGTGGTGCATTCATATGAATGCTGAACCGCACAGCTCTAAAGGGTGTGGCTGCTCATGGTGAGGTAAACACTAGTGATAGGGAGTTCCAGAGGAATAAATCAAGCAATACGCTACCTAAGAAATAATTATAGCGGTGTCAATATAAGCTGTAAAACAGTCATTAGATGCATAAAGGGGTTGTGGCATGTGTTGAACACCCCCCAGGAATGCAATAGTTCCTCATAGCTGCCACTCGTGGGCTGGTGCCACTCCACAACACCTCCGTCATTCCTGCAGACGCCGTTATAACGAAGCTGTGACTTTTACAGCCACCCCCTCATGGTTTGACCTCACATTGCTCTCGTCCCTTTTCCTGGTTTTGTTCCTGCAGGTGTGAGCTGTGATGCGTGTTTAAAGGGGAACTTCAGAGGTAGACGGTTCAAGTGTTTAATCTGCTACGACTACGACCTGTGCGCGTCGTGCTACGAGAGCGGAGCCACCACCACCAGACACACCACAGAGCACCCCATGCAGTGTATATTAACCAGGGTAGACTATGGTGAGGACACACACACACACACACACACACACACACACACACTCTCACTCTCTCTCTCTCTCTCTTCATGCTTCAAACTATTCATTATGGTTGGAGTCATAAGAAATGAAATGAAGCAGGGATGTTACTGATTGAAACGTTGATTCCTGCAGACTTGTACTACGGAGGAGACACGTTTTCAGTAGAGCAGCCCCAGTCCTTCACGTGTCCTTACTGTGGGAAGATGGGTTACACAGAGACGTCCCTACAGGAGCACGTCACCTCCGAACACGCAGAGACTTCCACAGAGGTGGTGAGTACACCGTGCATGTCAGGCTGTTGGGAAAAGGTTTTTAGCATCGTGTATTTGTTGTTTAAACCCGCACAGCTGCAAATAAAGACATGATGATTCCAGGATTGTGCCAGACTCATGTGAGCCTCACTTTCTCAATCATTGCTTGGTAAAGTCAAAAAGATTACTGAACGTTAGTCAGCTAAAAAAATCTTAATGAAGCAATTCTTCATTTTAAAAACACACAAACTATCTGGACGCTGCGCTTTGTCGTCAGCTGGGAAACCTCTCAAACTTTATTTGGGAGCTGGTCGTTAAGTTAATTATGTCAGGCAGGAAGTCCACACCGCTGTAGCTCATCTCAGCTCGCTTAATTGACATGGAGCAAAACATGGAGCTCACCAGACAACGGGTTTCCTTTCCCATAATATCAGGTGTGTGTGTGTGTGTGTGTGTGTGTGTGTGTGTGTGTGTGTGTGTGTGTGTGTGTGTGTGTGTGTGTGTGTGTGTGTGTGTGTGTGTGTGTGTGTGTGTGTGTGTGTGTGTGTGTGTGTGTGTGTGTGTGTGTGTGTGTGTGTGTGTGTGTGTGTGTGTGTGTGTGTGCATTAGTGGGCAGAGTGTGAACAGTTTATTTTTAGTGAAGACTCAAGCTAAGTCCTTTGGTCTTTCTTGCCAACTGCTCATTTAAATGAACAAAACAAGTTTGTATTTTGTAATCTGATTACTAACCAGTGCGTTCTTATTGACTGAAATAACAATGCGATACAAAATTGTCTGTTTCCTTAAAAGGCCCAGACGTTCCTTCACTTTTTGAGTTTAAAGACGTGTCTACTAGAGATGCACCAAAGAGTCAGAGCAGTAGGAGTATTTGTGTCGTTTTAAAAGGGGTGGAAAGAAATGTGCAAAAGTCTGTAGGAAAGCTGCTCCGAGGTGTGACAGGCTCTTGTTGAATTAACCCCACTCTCTCTCTCCTGTTTCAGATCTGTCCGATATGTGCTGCGTTGCCGGGCGGAGACCCCAACCACGTCACAGACGACTTCACAGCTCACCTCACACTCGAACACAGAGCACCACGAGATTTAATATCCTTTGTGTTTCCATGCAACTACTGTCTACATAAAGCTACTTTCAGAAGACTTCCATGTCTGTGTTTATTGTAAAGAATGACCCCATCAAGCTGTTCGATTTGTGTTTAATTGATACGTCTCGTTAATAGACTTGTGCAAACCTAATCCACGTGGCCATCGTTTCCTCAAACTACTTGAATTCAGGCGTGCTGCTATCAGTGAAATCCTGCACAATTTAGACTCTGTTCTGCCGAGAAAATCTGGGGATACAGAAGTTTTCCCGATCGGGTTAGATTGAGCTGCAGTCACTAATGGGGGCGCTGCCTCTATAACCACGGAGCGCTATCTCACAGCGATGGCATCTCGCTGCTCGCATTTCAATAAAATGTCCACAAGTCCAAGTGTGGTAAAACCCAGCTAACAGAACTGCTTGTATAACCGACTGCCCCCCCCCCCCGTTTTGCTCCTTAACGCTCCTCTCCACGACGAGTCAAGCAGCGTGCGGCATGTACGCAGGATGTTCCACCCCGGAAGAGGGCTGGGGGGTCCCAGGGCACGACGGACGAATATGCACTTTACTAGCGGCTCGACGGGGGGGCTGTCCTCCTCCGCGTCACAGAGCTCCAGCTACACCCCCAGCAACAGAGAGGCAATGGACCCCATCGCAGGTGAGGGTCCTCTGCCGATCCCCGAGGAGTTCACAGGTGTCTCAGTGTTGTCTTTAACCCTGACTCCTTGTTGTTGTTGTTGTTCCTGCAGAGTTGTTGTCCCAGCTGTCAGGAGTGCGGCGTGCGGCGGGGGGGCAGATAAACTCCTCCGGCCCCTCGGCCTCCCAGCTGCAGCAGCTGCAGATGCAGCTCCAGCTGGAGCGGCAGCAGGCGCAGGCGGCGCGGCAGCAGGTGGAGACGGGACGCCACGCAACACGGCGAGGAAACAACCCGGGGAACGCCGGCACCGCCATCCCACAACCCAACCCCAACAGCGCCAACTCTGCTGCTGCCGGGGAGAACAACCCCTCCTCCTCCAACCACAACTCCCAGTTCCTATTAGCACGGTGAGGGGCTCAGTGAGGGGCTCAGTGAGGGGCTCAGTGAGGGGCTCAGTGAGGGGCTCAGAGATGGAGCTGCTGTATTAGGAGGGGTTTCTCTTTCCTCTACTGTGTTTAAAGACCTTTTTGAACATCTAAACATGAAGCATGTCACAGTAGATAGAATATTGATATGTGACATGAAGAAGCATCGTATAGTCAGCTCCTTCTCTCACTGCGTTGCTCATCCGTCTGTTCAGATGGTTTGAACCCATGCATGTTTTTAGAACAAATATTCCAAGGGCTGATCTGGCAGCCTGACCTTAAATACAGTACCTGTGAGTAGGAGTAATTATTGGATTTAGTCTTTGCATCGGATCCGTTGACTTTAAGAAAAGCAACGGTCTCTTCCTGTTGAAGACGACGTGTTAGAACACAGTTTTAGACTCAGCTGATCTGGATGCATGAAGTCCTTCTGTGATCAAAAAGGTCTTGTCCTAAGTTTTGAGGATGAGGAATGTGACGGATAACCTTCAGATAACGATTCAAATAATGAGCATTGATGAGGCTTAACACAGGACATTGACCATCTCATGTCCCCTCTTTCTCCTTCAGTTGTAGGAATATAAAGCCTCTGGTCTAAAGGAGAGTCCCCTCTGAATGTTTGTGTCCTCCTCCAGGTTGAATGAGCCTAAGATGTCCGAGGCGGAGCGTCAGTTCCTGGAGGGCGAGCGCGCCGACCGCAGCCTGTTCGTCCAGGAGCTGCTCCTCTCCACGCTGATGCACGAAGAGAGCTCCTCCTCCGACGAAGACGAGCGGCGGGACTTCGCTAGCTTCGGCGCGATGGGCTGCGTCGACATCATGCCTTTAGACGTGGCGCTGGAGAACCTCCAGCTCCGAGAGAGCAGCTTTACGGGGAAGGAGCCTCCGCCGCCGCCTCTTTGATGTCCGAGCATCGAGCAGACTGTGTCCTCTCTGCTGCTACTGTCAGTGATGGGCAGCCAAACAGCAGCAGCCCCCCCCACCCCCCCCGCCTCACCCTCCTCTTCCTCCTCTATTTTCTGAGTTTGTTTCTGGTGATTGTAATTTCAGGCCTGTCACCATTTTTGTTACATTGTAAGCAAAAAATAAATGAGAGCAAGTGGGATAAATGTGAGTGAGCGAGAGAAGAGAGATATATAAATATATATAGATATATAGGAATTGATAATCAATCCACATTTCTTTTTCTTTATCAGGTAAATGTTACAGGCACTCCTTTTGCTTCCTGTGACATGCAAACGGCTCTCCGTATATAAATACTCCACATTCAAAAAGTCGAGAGGGCGTCGGCCTCTGATGAAGCTGCTGTGTGTGTTTATGAATATTAATAAAGTGCTTGGATGGGTTACCATTACTACTGCATGCAGTTATTTGCAGCGTGCATGACTTTTAATGACCCTGTCATTAAAACAACTCTCCGTTTTTTAAGTATCCCAAAGCTTACGACTGTTTTTCAAATTTCAACTCGATTAGGTTTCGGAAACTGACAGAAAATGTAACTACGCCTCCTTACTTTTCATATGAAGAGGAGATGATGCAGCGACTGTGATTGCCCTGCGACGGGCACCAGGGGGGTCTCTGTCCCTGCTGCTGCTGTAGGTTATTATTTATAGAGTCTTCATAGCTTCAGCGTTCTCTCGGCTCCTGGTCCGATGCTTCACACGGTTTGTTTGGGTTTTGTTTTTGTTGAGACGAGGCATTCTTCTTTTTCTTTCTGCTAAGTTTAGCACTTTCTATTTATTCTGTTTGTTTTTGTTTTCTGATTCTTCTGAGCCTTGATATGAATCATGCCACCGTCATGCCTATACTTTTACCCTCTATGTAAAAAAATTACAACGAGATGTATATTGAATTTGTGCGTTAACTTTCATAAAGACATGGGCAGACCTTTTCTTTTTTTATGTCAATTTAGAATACAATAAATATAAACTGCACACAGCTTTTGATGAAACCAAGACACCGTCACACCTTCCTCCTTGTGTTGATTTCAATGTTTCTGTTCGTCCAGCTCCGTTTAATTATGTGTTTACGTTCTACCTCCTTAAAGAGTGAGTATGGGGACACTCAAAGCTCCTCTCATTCTGTCACTTTAACCCCTTAGAGGCCCTATTAGGTGTTTGGGGTGTTCCCTTTCCTTTAGTGTCATATGGGTTTTAGTGCATGTAAATGGTCTGCAAAGCCCAACATCCCAAATCTCCAGAACACTTGCGCTCCTATTGCCTAGCACTCCTACACATTGTACGTGATAGGCTAAGGGGGCGGGACATCTCTAAGTGGTTGACCAATGACTACAGCCGGTCAGCTGACCAATCAGAGCAGACTGGGCTCTGGTTTCAGACAGAGGGTGAAGAGAGGTGCTGCAGCACAGGCAGTATGAGAAACATGAAGAGCTTTCTGAGCGTTACAGCATGGAGACATGTCCCAGGAGAGGACCATTTAAGGAGAATAACATTGAGTTCACTTTATAAAACTATAATCTCTTAAGTTTTAGCTTTGAATTTATTTGAGTCATTTCCCAGCAACAATGCCTAATTTGCAAACTCAAAAAATGACACATTTAATGAAAATAAGGAGTTAGAAAATATTAAGTATCTACAAAGGAGCTGTCTCAAAGCTCTAAATGAGTGATGATTTTGGGTTTGAATACTGAGGAAAGGCTGATTTATATCCTATAAACGAAGATGTGTTGTGTTCGGTGACAGACGTGCAGTAGATGTTGTGTCTAAATTAGGTAGTCCCGGTGCTGGAGAACCAACGTGTCTACAAAGAAGAAGAGGAGGAAACCAGCTGGATGTCAGCAATCCTGTGGGAGCCATCAGAGTAGTGACAGGTAGAGCCACGACTCAGGATCCAGGACTCAGGATCCAGGACTCAGGATCCACGACTCAGAATCCAGGACTCAGGATCCATGACTCAGGATCCCGGACTCAGGATCCAAAACTCAGGATCCACGACTCGGGATCCACGACTCAGGATCCAGGACTCAGGATCCAGGACTCAGGATCCAAAACTCAGGATCCACGACTCGGGATCCACGATTCAGGATCCAGGACTCAGGATCCAGGACTCAGGATCCAGGACTCAGGATCCAAGACTCAGGATCCAAGACTCAGGATCCACGACTCAGGATCCCGGACTCAGGATCCAGGACTCAGGATCCAGGACTCAGGATCCCGGACTCAGGATCCAAGACTCAGGATCCCGGACTCAGGATCCACGACTCAGGATCCATGACTCAGGATCCACGACTCAGGATCCAAAACTCAGGATCCATGACTCAGGATCCACGACTCAGGATCCAGGATTCAGGATCCCGGCGTAGACAGGCACCAAAAAGGTGAGCTCAACACCAGGTGGTTTAATCTCATCTATAAACTTGTGTTTGTGTCAACCAGAACTAATCCACAGTGTAAAGCAGTTAAGGTAATTTATCAACGTATTTGTTTTTCTTCTTTCAGGCAAAATCTCACTTTCTACTCCTTAAATTCAACAGAAGTTACGAGCTCATAAAATATATTGGGTTTTTGCATAATTTGCGTATATTCTGATTAACAGTACAGAATAAGATAATGGAATGTATTATTGATGAGGCTTTGTTGGTTCCCTGACCAAACAAACACGTCATTATAAATACATTAAAACTGAAACATTGATGAATGCTTTAAAATGAGCTCAACACTGAACAAGCAACGAATCCCAAAACATGTTTTATGAATTCAATCCAATATAATTGTATAAATACAGTATATTATTCACAATACTGTACTTTAAAGTATATTTGATGCTAGTACTCGAGTACAATGTCCAATATGCAGGATTTTACTGAGCTTAGTTTGAGGCCTGAGTACTTCTTCCACCTCCCATATAAATACCAAAGCACAATATACACTGTGTGTGTGTGTGTGTGTGTGTGTGTGTGTGTGTGTGTGTGTGTGTGTGTGTGTGTGTGTGTGTGTGTGTGTGTGTGTGTGTGTGTGTGTGTGTGTGTGTGTGTGTGTGTGTGTCAGCTGTCCTGGTCACTCCTCAGTATTTATTGTTAGACTCAAACGGAGCCGCTGGGATTCCTCTCCTGACACATGATGGTTCTTGTTCAAATAGCACGCAACCAACAGCCAAGTGTGTGTTACTCACACGTTCACACACACTCTGACAGTCTGTGTTTATGGGATATATTCTAGAGAGGAAAAGACAACTGGTCGATCACTTTAGGAATATTATCAGGACTTCAGAGGGCTTTCTAATCTTTCCTCTGATTGGACGCTCAGCTAATTCTAGCGCTGCACTGAACGACAGCAAAGATCAATAAAGAATAAAAATAACTTTTGTTTTTCTGACTTTTTGTAGTTTTAAATAAAGAAAACCAAATAGTTAAATTGATACAGATTGTATTCAGGAAAAGATTGAGAACCCTTGTCCCTTGGAGTTATAAGATGCAGTCATTGGGTTTATACATTTACTTCCTGCAGTTTTGTTTTATAATTCAATATTTGATCTGAATATTACCTTCCTTTTTATGTATTTGTGTCAATATATTATTTATTTATAAGCAAATAAGCCTCATTGTATTGGGCGGTGGTGGCAAAGTCCATAGGGGCTTGGCCTGGGAACTGGAAGGTCACCAGTTCAAGTCCCCGAAAGACCAAGTGCCACCATGGTGTCCCTGAGCAAGACACTGGTTACCTACACTGCTCCCCGGGCGCCGTACATAATGGCAGCCCACTGCTCCTAACACTAGGATGGGTCAAATGCAGAGACCACATTTCGTTGTCCTAGTACTTGTACTCTGTGCAATGACAATAAAGTTGAATCTTATCTTATCTTAATTCATTCATGTCTAATTCATCCTTTTAATATGAATAATGCATTTTATTTTTAGAGCGCTTTTCTGGAAAGTCAAAGACATCATTCATAAAATATATAAATTCAAACAACAAAATAATATTTGATAAAAAAGAAATAAAAGCTGATTAAATATAAAATACAGTCATTTGTGTTTATGCCTTTACTTCCTGCAGTTTGTTTTTTAGTTACAGCTTATTACCTTCCTTTTTATTATGTATTCTTTTTGTTTAGTGTCATTTATTTATCAGCAAATAAGCTTGATTCTTAAATATCTGATTCTTTAATAATATTAATATTAATAATGCATTTTATTTATAGAGCGCTTTTCTGGAAACTCAAAGACATAATTCATTAAAATATAATTAAAACAACACACCACAAATACATGAAGCACAGATTAACTACAGATTAAACGCGGCTCTGAAAAGGTGTGTTTGGATTTGTGATCGGTGCAGCATGTGTTTGGGGAGTGAGTTCCAGAGGGAGTGTTACTGTGTTTACTCTAAATAAACACAGTAAATAACGGGGAGGACTCGGACCTATTGTAAGACATACCACCTTTATTAAATGCACAGTATCACAAGGAACATTTCCATTAAGTGTGGATAAGCTACTCACATGATGCACAAAGCATTGAATTGATTGATAGAACTGGCTGATTAAAGCAGGATTAAATCTGCCAGGAGAGCACACACACACACACACACACACACACACACACACACACACACACACACACACACACACACACACACACACACACACACACACACACACTCTCTCTCTCTCTTTGTATTCACACAGTAAGTAAAATCTGTTATCTGCACAGGAATGAAAACTTGTCGTTTTTTTTTTTTCATTTACCATATATTTACAAAAGAATCATTAACACCCGCCCTCCCTCCCTCCCGCCCTCCCTCCCTCCCTGCCTCCCCCCACACACACACCTCGAGATAGATTACATTCAAAAAAGGTCCCGACCCTTCTAGATTACATTCAAAATAATATACTATTCATGATGCAAAGTCACAGTTATTCATCTGAAAGAGGATCGCAGTTCGGCTACAGTCAGTCCCAGATCCCGGTGCTGCTCAGAGTCTTTGCTCCCGCCTCACAGTGCACAGCAGAGAGCACGCTGCTTTTTATTTTCTGTATATCTTTCTTCAGAGGAAAAGAAACAAATGACGTCCTCCGCAGATTGTATTCTCACCGGGATCATGAACGAGCACAAAGAAATCATACGATGTGGCACGAAGAAAATCGTATTTACATTTAATATGTATTGCCAGTGGCCCATAATAACAACAACAACAACAACAACAACGTCTGTTTCATTACACAGGTGGAAAAAAGGGGCAAACGCGCTACAACGACAAGCAAAACACTTCCGTTAGGAGACACACGATGCAGATTCTGAACGATGCAAATATAAAAACACGAATGGGACAAAACACTTGAAGAGGAGGAGACATTCAGACTCAAGGAAACACAGAGCGCTGCGAGAAGCTCCAAACACAACGGAGACCAGGGGACACTAAAGAGAGACACACACAGCTAGAGATCAGGGGACACTAAAGAGAGACGCACACAGCTGGAGACCAGGGGACACTAAAGAGAGACGCACACAGCTGGAGACCAGGGGACTAATCTTTATGATCCTGAACGTCACCCAGCGCTCCGGTCCCAGCTGTGTGTGTCTCTCTTTAGTGTCCCCTGGTCTCCAGCTGTGTGCGTCTCTCTTTAGTGTCCCCTGGTCTCCAGCTGTGTGCGTCTCTCTTTAGTGTCCCCTGGTCTCCAGCTGTGTGCGTCTCTCTTTAGTGTCCCCTGGTCTCCAGCTGTGTGCGTCTCTCTTTAGTGTCCCCTGGTCTCCAGCTGTGTGCGTCTCTCTTTAGTGTCCCCTGGTCTCCAGCTGTTTGCGTCTCTCTTTAGTGTCCCCTGGTCTCCGTTGTGTTTGGTTTCTGCAGCTTTCAGTAAACTGCTCATGTCTCCTCTGCTGAATGTTCTCTAGATGCTGCATGAGTTGAAGAGCTGCTGCAGATGTTTCTGAGTTCTGATTTGTGTTTCTATATCTGCCTCCTCTCTGAAGCTGCAGCACGTTTCTCCTGATGGAAATGTTTCGAGCCGTTGTAGCCCGTTTGCACCTGTTTGCCTCCCTACGTTTGACATGATACCTGCTTCAAACAGATTATACTATTAAACAGAGCCTACTTTTGATATAGACAAATATCTGTACAGAATGGACAGCAATTTATGTACAGCAGACACGTGACTTTAATACAGACGCTGTAATAAAAACATAGAGAGGACACTCGGTTATTTTCAGAGTTGGGACTGGCTGCAGAAAAATATGAAATGTTTTAGTTTTTAAGTGCATTTTAAGTCGCAACGCCACTCAGGTTGTGCATTTCGGGGTTAATTCATAGAGATTTGTTATAATAACATCGTGATTTCTGCTGTTTTTGCACGGATTAATACAGTAAATGTTGGAAAATTGAGGATAGTTTGTGAATTTGACCACAACAAACGTATTTTTAGGACAGTTTTTCCAAGCAGCCTGTACAAATGTGCTCTTAATACTCCCCCACCTGTAGCCCGTGCTATGTAAAATAAAGAAGTACATCTTTAAAGCACGCGTTTGTGATGTGAGTTAATGACAAATGAACAGCTTCAACGCATACAAAAAACAAAGTGCTGCAAAAATAAGCGAAATGCATCAAATTCCCCGTTAATCTCACAGAGGATCCATCTCACGCTCTGTGTTTGAATCTGAAAACTATCTCATTAAAAGCCACAACGTGTTCCTCTGAAGATGCTCAGAGCCACACACACATATGGGCCACCGAACAACCGATAGTTTTGCTAAATGGCGTTGCTGGTGAATGAAGAAACCAAAACTAAGGTGTGCTCATCTTTTCTTTTCTTCTTTTTTTTAACTATTTATATTTTTAGCCGAGTCCTCATTCTCTGTGCTTTAGAGACGTGAAATAAAAAAAGGGCTGTGGGATGAGGAGGAGAGCACTCCGACGACGTCTTAAACACCACTTTGTAAATATAGAGGACCTCGTGTGCAGATATTTACACAAAATATGACGATAAAAAGCTGCGTGTACGGAGGTGCAAGCGAGCTGCAACGACACGAAACATTTCCATCAGGAGAAACAGGATGCAGCTTCAGGAGCCGTGCAAATATAAACACACACGTTCCAAAAACACCTGGAGAGACATCTTCAAGCTGCACTTACTCAAAGAGCTGCGTACACCAAACACAACGGAGACCAGGGGACCCTAAAGAGAGACGCACACAGCTGGAGACCAGGGGACACTCTTTAGTGTCCCCTGGTCGCCAGCTGTGTGCGTCTCTCTTTAATGTCCCCTGGTCTCCAGCTGTGTGCGTCTCTCTATAGTGTCCCCTGGTCTCCAGCTGTGTGCGTCTCTCTATAGTGTCCCCTGGTCTCCAGCTGTGTACGTCTCTCTTTAATGTCCCCTGGTCTCCAGCTGTGTGCGTCTCCAGCTGTGTGCGTCTCTCTATAGTGTCCCCTGGTCTCCAGCTGTGTACGTCTCTATTTAATGTCCCCTGGTCTCCAGATGTGTGCGTCTGTCTTTAGTGTCCCCTGGTCTCCAGCTGTGTGCGTCTCTCTATAGTGTCCCCTGGTCTCCAGCTGTGTACGTCTCTCTTTAATGTCCCCTGGTCTCCAGCTGTGTGCGTCTCTCTATAGTGTCCCCTGGTCTCCAGCTGTGAGCGTCTCTCTTTAGTGTCCCCTGGTCTCCAGCTGTGTGCGTCTCTCTTTAGTGTCCCCTGGTCTCCAGCTGTGTGCGTCTCTCTTTAGTGTCCCCTGGTCTCCAGCTGTGTGCGTCTCTCTATAGTGTCCCCTGGTCTCCAGCTGTGTGCGTCTCTCTTTAGTGTCCCCTGGTCTCCAGCTGTGAGCGTCTCTCTTTAGTGTCCCCTGGTCTCCAGCTGTGTGCGTCTCTCTTTAGTGTCCCCTGGTCTCCAGCTGTGTGCGTCTCTCTTTAGTGTCCCCTGGTCTCCAGCTGTGTGCGTCTCTCTTTAGTGTCCCCTGGTCTCCAGCTGTGTGCGTCTCTCTTTAGTGTCCCCTGGTCTCCAGCTGTGTGCGTCTCTCTATAGTGTCCCCTGGTCTCCAGCTGTGTGCGTCTCTCTTTAGTGTCCCCTGGTCTCCGTTGTGTTTGGTTTCTGCAGCTTTCAGTAAACTGCTCATGTCTCCTCTGCTGAATGTTCTCTAGATGCTGCATGAGTTGAAGAGCTGCTGCAGATGTTTCTTCATGAGTTCTGATTTGTGTTTCTAAATCTGCATCGTCTCTGAAGCTGCAGCACGTTCCTCCTCTGAAAGTGTTATGGGCCGTGGTAGCGCGTTAGCACCTGTTAGCCTCCGTATGTTTGCCCTTGTGTTTTTACGACCTTTAACATTGGTTCTATGTCAGCCAGCGGACTAACAGACAGGCATTATGAGTACGAGCTTCACGCTGTTTTTTCTTCAACATGTAATATTCTGTAGATGACTCAAAGAAAAACAGTTTATAAATTCTACAAATATTAAAATAGTCTGTGACATATAAAAGAAAGAAGCTTCATGAGTCCTGCAGAGAATGAGACGAGAAAGCTCTATCTACAAGAAGTGTGTCCCTCCATATTAAAGTCCTTTATGGAGACACGTTGTTTTCCCTTTCACTCCTAGCAAATGTAGAACTACAGGAGATTATTTGAATGCACAATGATTCTTTTTTTAACGTCAGTAGCTGTGATAAATATGCATTTTGGTTTCCATTTGTGAAACATGCCTCTGCAAATGGATAACAATAAAAAGAAAGCAAAGTTTAAGGCTTTTTCTCGATGTAATGAGGACGCGGACGATGGCATTTACAGGAACATTTACAGCCAGGTACTGTACACACACACACACATCCTTAATTCCTTCCTCTTTGCACACACACTCCTCACACACACACACACACACACACACACACACACACACACACACACACACACACACACACACACACACACACACACACACACACACACTCCTCATACACACACACACACACACACACACACACACACACACACACACACACACACACACACACACGTACGTACAGCAGCCTCAGCCCAGGATGTCCAGGTAGACGGGCGATGCTTTGGCGAGGCTCTGCAGCATCGCGTGGATCTCCTTGATGTTCAGCCTCATGTACGGCTCCCTCTGCCAGCAGCCCAGCATCAGGTCGTACACTTCTTTAGGACAGGTTCGAGGCCGCTGCAGAACCCGGCCCTGCGTGATGCACTCGATCACCTGCAGGGTAAAACACACAACAGAACACACTGGGAGTCAGACATCCTCTGAGGACGGTTTTATCATTTATTGTTTATGGGATTTAGTTGCAACCCTGTTTCGAAAACCCCTGCTTTGTAATGCATTTCCCATTAATAATTCTGTGTGATTATTTAACGGTGTCTCTGACCTCGTTGTTGGAC
This sequence comes from Eleginops maclovinus, assembly GCF_036324505.1. Classification (NCBI taxonomy): domain Eukaryota; kingdom Metazoa; phylum Chordata; class Actinopteri; order Perciformes; family Eleginopidae; genus Eleginops; species Eleginops maclovinus. Next base: position 1,620,487 of record NC_086356.1, read on the forward strand.
AGCTGGTACCAGGGCTGCTTCCCGTAGGTGAAGATCTCCCAGAGCACGACGCCGAGGCTCCACACGTCGCTCTCCGTGGTGAAGCGGCGGTACATGATGCTCTCCGGAGGCATCCAGCGGATTGGCAGCATCGTGTGACCCCCCACCTGCATGGGGAGACCGAGGGGGAGAGAGAGGGAGACACAGAGAGACAGAGAGAGGTGAGACAGAGGGAGAGAGAGAGAGGTGAGGCTGGGACAGACATGCACTTCCTCCTAAAATCTGAACAATTGAGGGAATAAGGAACTTTTATTTTGAAAATGTCACCGTTTAAACCCATAGAATTACTTAATGACTTTCAAAATAAAATTACTTAAGAGGAGAAAGAGACAAATCTTGCGCCTCAATATGTATTTAGGTACACTCACACACGCACACACACATACACACACACACAGTGTACAGAGATACGCTACCTTGTAAAATTTGACAAATTCAGTGAATAGGGAACTTTTATTTTGAAAAGGCCACTGTTTGAACCCATAAAATACGAATTGACCTTTCAAAATAAAATATAGTACTCCCAGGAGAAGAAAATATCTGGCTAAGTCATGCCACAACTTCTCTCTCTCACACACACACACACACACACACACACACACACACACACACACACACACACACACACACACACACACAAATGTTACTGTATATTAATATTCATTTAGGTACAGAGATCCTAAAATGTGACAAATTGAGTGAAAGGGATCTTTTATTTTTGAAAATCTAACCCTGTTTAAACCCATAAAAGTACTTCATGACTTTCAAAATAAGAGCACTTAGAGGAGGAAAAAATCTTGTGGCCCAATATGTATCCAAACACACACACACACACACACACACACACACACACACACACACACACACACACACACACACACACACACACACACAGTGAATAAGGAACTTCTATTTTGAAAAAGCCACTGTTCAAACCCATAAAATCACTTATCGACCTTTCAAAATAAAATACTCCCAGGAGAAGAAGGCTTTGTTGTTAATTATGTCATGTTAATAATCATACGGTTATTGACAGTGTGTACTTTGGGAACACCGTTACCTGAAACTTTAGTACCAATAACGCCCCATTGAGTGAGAGTGAGAGAGAAGCAGGAGGGAGAGAAAGAGAGAAAAGGGGGAGAGTCTTCATTAGAAACTACAACATCAGAGCTGCTGGTTAGACTGGTATCTAACCGGCTCGGCACTGGTGATGATCCACCACTCCAGGCTGTACTCTGAGCTCCCCTAATGCATTACTGTATTATTTTACGGTGATGAATGAGGCTTAGTGACTCCGCTTTTCCTGAAAGTAGTCGCTTATTATCAAATCAAATCCTTTTAACCCTGCAGCGTCTTCCCGTCTCCTTCCAGCTGATATTTCCTGTTTGCTAAACACATTTCCTGTCTCCTCTTTCATCCAATCACCTTCATCATCCCACCGTTTGCTCAGGGGAAAGGACATGTATGAAATAACAAATGCAATGAAATGAAGTAAAATGTAATTCAATGAAATACAATAAAGAAACAATAATGAATAAAATGGCATCAATTAATAAAGTAAAATCAAATATTTCTGAATAAAGTATAAGTTCATTAAAATATTTAAAATAAGTTATTATTTTATTTGGATCCATCTGCTACTATTTTTCATTTTGTCCATGAAACGTCAGGATATAGTGAATAATATCGATCCCAGCTTCCCAACAATACCTTATAGGTATTGCTTTTGTCAGATGCTAACTAAAAAGGAAAAGCAGGAATTCTTCATATTTTTTAGGCTGTTTTTTTGCATGAAAAATTAATTTAATTATTAAAATAACTGAAAAAAAGATAATTATAATATTGTTTTTTGTTGATCAACTAAAGTGTCAATAATCCTGTCACTCTAGTTCTTATACTTATTTTAATTGAATGTATGTATTGACAGCTAAACTGCAAGTGAAGCTGTCGTCCTCTGAAAGTGAGTCTTATTCCTGGTTGATGTAATTTATTTTATTGCATAGCTCTCTTATATAGTTATAGCAGATAAGACGCCCTAACTGTGTTAAGCTGTGTCCTGTCCTGCTTTGTATTTAATAAAGACAGCTCAGTTGTTGACAGGCGCTCTTCACTGAGATCTTATCTGACGCATGGAGATGTATTTTATGTGCTGTATATTCCCGTCCAGCAGGGGGCGCTGTGGGGTCCAAACTGGGGTTTCAGAAAAGCAGGACATACACCCATCTGATCCCCAAAATGACCTACTATAGTCTGTTTTTATTGGCCCGTGTTAGCGTTACTTAGAATGCACATAAAGTATTTTAATATGAAGCCTTCATGCCGAGGGAAGGGACGTTTTAACTCCAGAGGAAAAGAGAAACGCATTCTGCTCCGTGCTCTCTTTGTTATCAGGCGAAGAGTAATTTTATGCAGATTATAGAATTTGCATTTAAATGGTATTAAAAATAGATAAAATACCTCTGGTTTAAAATTGTAATTTCTGCAGCTACACAGTTATTTAAAGCCAAAACTGGAATCAAATTCTAATTACATATTTGACCGTATGGGGGGGGGGGGACATTTCCATATCTGTGTGTGTGTGTGTGTGTGTGTGTTTCACAAGGTTGTGAGCAGAGGTCAAACAGCAAAAAATACTTCCTATACTACATACATTTTGGCATTATAATATACCTTAGGTATTAAAATAACAAGGACTTGCTTTATGACCCTTCTCACAGTTTTATGGTAGCTAATTGTGACACCAAATGCTACAGATCTAAATAAAACACTTCATTTATTGTTTATTTAAATTAATATTATCATTTGAAGTCAGAAGTGTTATTATAATAATATGTTGTGAAGTTATTTATATTTTATATATATTATTGCATTTTAATTCATACTGTTACCTTCATTTTTATTATTTGATTATGATTTATTGTGATTATTGTTATTATTATTATTATGTATTTATTTTTGCTCTTGCAGCTCAGACACCTGAATTCCCCTACTGGGATCAATACAGGTGTATCTTGTGTTATGACAGACTTAACGAAGGCGTGAATACTGCGTGGCACTCACTCTGTAGTAGTCTGTGCTGTAGACGTCTCTGGACATGCCGAAGTCTCCGATCTTCACCAGCAGGTTCTCTCCCACCAGGCAGTTCCTCGTGGCCAGGTCTCTGTGGACGAAGTGCTGCGAGGCCAGGTACACCATGCCGGCCGCAATCTGCTGCGCAATGTGCAGCATCTGGGACTGAGTGAGCTCCACCAGGATGCTGTGCTGCCCGTCGGCCATCAGCACCGCATCAGGACCGTGAGACCTGCGACAAGCAACCGTAACACTGAGTACTTCTGGAGGGAGGCCTTTGCAGACCATTGACATGCACTAAAAGAACACACACCTTTTTTAAAGCATGTCAGTATCTAAGAAGCGACCGTACCTGAGGAACTTGTTTAGGTCTCCATGCTTCATGTACTCGAACACCATGATGAGCGGGTCGCTCTCCACACACACTCCGTAGAACGTGACGATGTGTTCGTGCTGCAGGTTGGTGAGCAGCTCGGCCTCTCGGTAGAAGTCCGCCCGGCCGCTCTCATTGGCCTCTTTCAGAGTCTGAGGAAAGAGAAGAGGGAGAGTAAACATCTGCATGAATAACATCTAGTCCATGATATTTCACCAGATGGATGACAGCTGTGTCGTTCTGCACCTTGACGGCCACGTGGAGCTTCTCCTGGTCCGGGGTCAGGTTGTAGCACTCGGCGAGGAAGACCTTCCCGAACGCTCCCTCTCCGAGCTCCCGCTTCAGAACGATGTTGTGTCTCTTGATGTGCTGCACGACTTTAATGCAGAACACAAAAACAATCCCGAGGTCACAAAGTCATTCTGTGTCTTTGCATGCACCACATACAGCAAAGCAAATCCCTCAGATGTGTGAACTGATTCTGATTCTGAAGAGCATCATGATTATTCAGGGGGAGTTTCAGTGTGAAATGTGTATTGTCTTCCCAATCCTCAGCAGATTGTAACACACTTAAAGTATGTTCAAAATGCATTATATTAAGATGGAAATGCATTACAGCCATGGAAGTTAGGGTACACAAGGAACTGTGCAAAACAATTCAGTGAATGGCCAAAAAATGAAGAGGTATTATAAATGGGCTCTTGTAAAATTGATGTTAGCTATAGGATCCTTGCAGAAATGCCAGTGAATGCTCAATAAAGAGTATAAATTGAACAGGAAATGCTATTTAATGTGAAGTGATTATGGTTATAAAGCGTTATGCATATTTCCGAGAGCTTTACCTATAATTATACAGTGCTATGAGCAGATTGTGACGCATTACAGGTATGTTGTTAATGCATTATATGGTATTGAAGCTGCTCCTTCAGGCTCTTTCTGCTGAGTGTAATGGATCTCCTGTTTCTGAGCATCATCTAATATGCTTCAGTTTCCCCGGGCGGGCAGATGCTGACGGTAGGAGCGCGGCGGTGACCCCTGCATGGATTTATCCGAAAAGGGCCCGGGTGTCAGTAACTCACAGGTGTCGGATTTCAGCATGCTGCCCGAGTTGCGGAAATACTGCGGGTTCTCGATGACGGGAATCTTTGTCATGCCGATGATCACGGCGTCCGGACCCATCTCCGAGGACGACGGGGTGTTGTTGCCATTGGAGACGTGATGAAGAGGGCTGGCGGAGTCATCGTCGTTACTGATGACCGAGGAGGAGCCTGGGGAGGAGGAGGAGGACAACACGGGTAAGAAATCAAGAAATCAAAAGCATGACGTGAACATCAGCAGGAGAGGACTCTTTAAAGTAGAGACAGGAGAGGACTCTTTAAAGTAGAGACAGGAGAGGACTCTTTAAAGTAGAGACAGGAGAGGACTCTTTAAAGTAGAGACAGGAGAGGACTCTTTAAAGTAGAGACACTACATACTGATATACACCTGAACATCAGCAGGAGAGGACTCTTTAAAGTAGAGACAGGAGAGGACTCTTTAAAGTAGAGACACTACATACTGATATACACCTGAACATCAGCAGGAGAGGACTCTTTAAAGTAGAGACACTACATACTGATATACACCTGAACATCAGCAGGAGAGGACTCTTTAAAGTAGAGACTCTACATACTGATATACACCTGAACATCAGCAGGAGAGGACTCTTTAAAGTAGAGACTCTACATACTGATATACACCTGAACATCAGCAGGAGAGGACTCTTTAAAGTAGAGACTCTACATACTGATATACACCTGAACATCAGCAGGAGAGGACTCTTTAAAGTAGAGACTCTACATACTGATATACACCTGAACATCAGCAGGAGAGGACTCTTTAAAGTAGAGACTCTACATACTGATATACACCTGAACATCAGCAGGAGAGGACTCTTTAAAGTAGAGACGCTACACACTGATATACACCTGAACATCAGCAGGAGAGGACTCTTTAAAGTAGAGACACTACATACTGATATACACCTGAACATCAGCAGGAGAGGACTCTTTAAAGTAGAGACACTACATACTGATATACACCTGAACATCAGCAGGAGAGGACTCTTTAAAGTAGAGACGCTACATACTGATATACACCTGAACATCAGCAGGAGAGGACTCTTTAAAGTAGAGACTCTACATACTGATATACACCTGAACATCAGCAGGAGAGGACTCTTTAAAGTAGAGACACTACATACTGATATACACCTGAACATCAGCAGGAGAGGACTCTTTAAAGTAGAGACACTACATAATGATATACACCTGAACATCAGCAGGAGAGGACTCTTTAAAGTAGAGACTCTACATACTGATATACACCTGAAAATGAAAAGTTCTTCACCTTTGATGCCAAACTTGGAGTTTCTTCCATATTTCAGAATGATCACCATCAGCACGCAGCCAGTCAAAGCAACTCCTGCGATTCCCACCACTACATACACCTGAAAACAGACCGAAAGGGTAAATTTTCAACATGATTAAGAACGAAAACCTCTGGTATCCTCTGGTCAGTGGGTTCAGGATCCCCATGACAGGAATGCAAGAGAAATAATATTTATGTTGCGTAAGAGCTATGTTTGTTTGGTCAGTATTTCCTGTAATCTTTGCTATCGTTATTCTTGAGAATTAGAGGAACATTTCCAAAAAAAACAACTCACTGCAACACTGTCGTCCAGCGGGGGAAGCTGGGGGTCTGGAAAAATAAAATGCGTGTCAGAATTACAAGTATTGATCATTGCTATAATGACCACAGCACAATAAACACTATTATTTAATAGATAGTAAATAATAGTTGTAATAGCTTAACGAGATTTACCCGACAATGTTTGTCAGCAAAGTTAAAATAACAGTTATGTACACAAATATAAATAAAAAGTAACACAGATAGTTTTAATGACAGTGAAAATAATCAAATCAATAATATCTTAGTATAATTTAGAGTACAGCGCAGAAGCTATAAAAATAACACATTTAAATTGATATTGTTATGTGTACGGAAATATAATTGACCTAAAAATCGAAATTAAGACTGAATTGAATAAATAGAAAATAACAAAACAAAATTGGACAAAAAAAGTGGTATTATAATAAGAAGGTGATTAAACAATACGTCAGCTTTTAAGAACAACCTACCGGGGATGTCTGGGTCTACGCAGGGGGCAGATGCAGAGACAGACAGGAGGACAGATCATGAGAAGGTTAACGACAAACATCATCAAATACAAAGCTTTATATGACGGCACTGTCTACAGCGTTTTAGAATGACTTATTCCTTATAGCCCAACATTAGCCGCCTTTAGCTTAGCGGTGGTGATGTGAAGTCATGTGACCGTGATGTAGTTCCTTTATAGCCCAACATTAGCCGCCTTTAGCTTAGCGGTGGAGACGTGAGGTCATGTGACCGTGCTGTAGTTCCTTTATAGCCCAACATTAGCCTCCTTTAGCTTAGCGGTGGAGACGTGAGGTCATGTGACCGTGCTGTAGTTCCTTTATATCCCAACATTAGCCGCCTTTAGCTTAGCGGTGGAGACGTGAGGTCATGTGACCGTGCTGTAGTTCCTTTATATCCCAACATTAGCCGCCTTTAGCTTAGCGGTGGAGACGTGAGGTCATGTGACCGTGCTGTAGTTCCTTTATATCCCAACATTAGCCGCCTTTAGCTTAGCGGTGGAGACGTGAAGTCATGTGACCGTGCTGTAGTTCCTTTATATCCCAACATTAGCCTCCTTTAGCTTAGCGGTGCAGACGTGAGGTCATGTGACCGTGCTGTAGTTCCTTTATAGAGCGCCACAGGGATGACGTATTTTTTTAGGCCGACCCGGAAGTAAGCTGTGCATGGGTTCCCTCGACAAAACAGCAATGCAATGTCTCCATAGGCTTTTGGAATATTGTTAAATACATCACTGCTGATGTTTTTAATGTCGTAGAACAAAACGTGATCCGTCTCTTAAATTTGTGTCAACCAGAAACCTTATTTCCAGCTATTTTCCAAATCCTACGGAGAAATCCCACTGACTCTGAGACGAGGGAACCGGAAGTTGTAAAATGCTAACTTACTTCCGGGTTTTAGGACTCGTTCCTGTGGCACTTTATAGCCCAACATTAGCCGCCTTTAGCTTAGCGGTGGTGAACCAAAAGTTCTGTGCTTGTGTAAATGTACATAGTTACTTTCCACCACTGTAAACACACCTATTTCGCCGAAGTCGGGCGGTTTGATGAACTCAGCCAAGACGTTCTTCTCGTCACTGCCGTACTTGTTCTTGGCCACCAGGCGGTACATGCCGTTGTGGATGTGCGTGGGGTTGACGAGCTGCAAACAGCCGTGGTACTCCCGCTCCGTCACATAGTGGATCATGGTGTGGATGTGGTCCTGCTCCTGCAGCGCCTTGTTGTCGTGGTACCACTGCAGCTCAGGCTTGGGGTTCCCGGTCACGCTGAAGGGGATGCACCAGAGGTGGTCCCTCTCCGGCTCCAACAGCTGCAGGATGCTGGGGGCAACTGACAATGGAAGGGAGAGGAAGAGTAATACCGGGAAGACAGGAGATCAACAGCAGGAGCAAAAGCAGGAAGAAGCTACATTGATGGGCTTACAGTGGATAGTTAGAAAGCAGAGGGGGGGCAAGAAGTAAAATCCAACCGATTTACTACTTTCATCAATCAGAAATATTGTGTTTTATATTTGATGCTTCAAGGCCTTATGATATGCTCCACAGTCGACCTTTGAAGGTCAATTTTGTAATACTTATGATGTTCCCTGAAAAGTACTCTCATCTAAATGTACTTAAAGTAGCGACAGTAAAAGTAGTCATTGTCTGATTGGTCCATTTCAGAATAATATCTCTGATATGTTTTATAATGATTGATCATTAAAGTGTTCTCAGAGCTGGTAAAGGTGCAGCTAGTTTGAATGGCTTTGTATACTGCAGGGTAGCTGCTGGATTTACTGCAGGTGAACTACAGTCTGATTTAAGGGAGATTATATTCACCATCATTAATCCTAATCTGCCTAGCAACTAAAGGGATTAAATAACTGTAGTGGAGTAAAAGCATACCATTTACCTCTGAAATGTAATAGAAGTACCTCAAAACTGTACTTAAGTACGGTACTTGAGTTAAAGTACTTAGTATACATGTACTGGGGGTGAGTACACACTGACTTCAGGAGGAGAGATGTGGCACTAAACAAGCAGAGGAGTGTGTGGAGGAGCTTCACAGGAGGAAGAGTTATGGACAGGAAACATGGAGAGTCAATAAGATTTGCCCAGAGACAGTAATGATAACAAAGTGAGCAGGAGCCGTGTACTTCCTCTGGAAAAAAAACAAGGTTTAGAAGCAAGTATTTGTAAAATCATGAGGGGAGACAATAAACCTGCACAAAGTAAATAACAACACTCACTACAAGCTCAGGGTGGGGAGGGTTACTTAAATGTATCCCGTTACAATAACTAAGCTAAATGTTCTTTAATCCCTCCCTTTCTCTGTCGCTGCTAGAACACGTGAGTTTCCCAACGAGGATCAATGAAGGTCCATCTTATCCTATCTTACAGTTCCACAGTTACAGTGGAGAAAAGTAAGAGTCCTTACAGAGGATGTTGAGCTGCAGGGTGGCCTCGCCCTGGCCGACCATGTTCTCAGCACTGCAGATGATCACCTTCCCGTGATCATCCGAAGACAAGTTCGTCAAGGTGAGGATGCTCTTCGTTTCCGAGGGATCGATCTGTAAACACAGCAGTATTATAAGTATTACACGGCTTCGTTGAATACTCGATTCTGATTGGTCAACTTGGGAGTTCCAGAGGTTCTTAAGGTAACAGCAGAAGAAGAAGACAGACAGACAGACAGACAGGAAGTGAACACTAAAGGGAACAGCAGGTGAAGACAGACAGGAAGTGAACACTAAAGGGAACAGCAGAAGAAGACAGACAGGAAGTCAACACTGAATAGAACAGCAGAAGAAGACAGACAGGAAGTGAACACTAAAGGGAACAGCAGGTGAAGACAGACAGGAAGTAAACACTAAAGGGAACAGCAGAAGAAGACAGACAGGAAGTAAACACTAAAGGGAACAGCAGAAGAAGACAGACAGGAAGTAAACACTGTTTCTTTCTTAGCAGAAGCAATACGGATAATTTTCCAATGAATATTGGGAGTCCAGTTGTTTGTTTTTTCAGTATATAGCTGTGTAATAAGCGGGATAATGTGCAGCGAGGCCGTCATGAATGAAAAACAACATCGACAGGCTGATGGAAAATCCTCCCATGATAATAATCACAATCTTTGGTGACATGTTTACTTGCTTTAATGTTCACAAAGGTCTTGAAATTCCTAAACATGGGTGATTCACGGACATAAAGGTTGTTTTTACGTCAGCATGCTGATAAAAAAAACATTGACTATGAAACCAGGGAAATAAAATGCCAATAATCTGACTCTATTCCGGTATGTGTTACTCATTCCTGTAACACTTTACACTCAAAATCACTGAAATGCGAGATATTTCCTTAAAGGAGCCCAATTACGCTCATTGTCAGGTTTTGTATCTGTATGTAGTGTCTCTCCTGGGACATGTCTCCATGCTTTAATGTTCAGAAAGCTCTTTATGTTTCTCATATTGCCTGTGCTGCAGCACCTCTTTTCACCCTCTGTCTGGCTCTGTTGTGATTGGTCAACTTCTTAGGGACAGGAACTGCTTTACCTACAGGTAAACCCCAAGCGTAATAACAGGAAGTAATGTGTTTAGGCCTCACCTCGTGGTGTGTAGAAAGCCAGTCGAGGTTCCACATGATCTCCGGAGCTGGAGAACCCGAGGCGCTGCACTCCGCTTGCACGTTGCTCCCCTGCATCTCCGTCACTGACTTTGGGTTGACCTCGACTTGAGGAACCACTGCATGTGAAAGGAGCAACATTAGACATGCAACCAGAGCTTCAAATGGATTTATCTGCAGGCAGCGATCGGCTCTCCGAGCGGTCAATACGAGCTTATTATAAACTCAGCTTCACGTTAGGAGTAGAAGCAGGAAGAAGCAACATCTACGGATCAGAGAGGAAGGTCAGGGAGAGCAGAGGCTGGAGAAGGACTCAGGTCTTGTACTTGAGTAAAGTAGAAGTACTCAGGTCTTGTACTTGAGTAAAGTAGAAGTACTCAGGTCTTGTACTTGAGTAAAGTAGAAGTACTCAGGTCTTGTACTTGAGTAAAGTAGAAGTACTCAGGTCTTGTACTTGAGTAAAGTAGAAGTACTCAGGTCTTGTACTTGAGTAAAGTAGAAGTACCAGAGTGTAGGAATACTCTGTCACAGTAAAAGTATTCTAAATGTTCCTCCAGTGAAAGTAGAAAGTACTCTCCTCTAAATGTACTTAAAGTAGCGACAGTAAAAGTAGTCATTGTCTGATTGGTCCATTTCAGAATGATATCTCTGATATGTTTTATAATGATTGATCATTAAAGTGTTCTCAGAGCTGGTAAAGGTGCAGCTAGTTTGAATGGCTTTGTATACTGCAGGGTAGCTGCTGGATTTACTGCAGGTGGACTACAGTCTGAAGGGAGATTATATTTACCATCATTAATCCTAATCTGCCTAGCAACTAAAGGGATTAAATACATGTAGTGGAGTAAAAGTCCAGCAACACGTTTACATACTCAAGGAGGAAGAGTAATGGACAGAAAACATGGAGAGTCAGGAGTGAAATCAAACATGCAACCAGAGCTTCACATGGATCTGTTTCAGGATGTTTTTGCATGCAGCGATGGGCTCTCTGAACGCTCAATAGGAGCTTATTATAAACTCAACGTCACGTTACCACAGTCTGGAGGAGTGAAAGTGGCGAAGTCCTGCTTGACTCCCCGGTCGTCCATGCACTCCAGATCCGGACCCTCGCTGTCCTCCAGGATCCTCAGCTTGATCCACAAGTTCTCACAAACACAATCCAGAGGGTTCCCAGACAGCAGGAGCCTGGAAAATACACATTAACATTCAAAATACAACTGTGAGTAAATGGAGAGAGACGCCATGAAGTGTTTTGTGTAATTTAGAAAATAAAAGTGTACCAGTAGTGGAAAAAGTACTAAAGTCAAAAAAAGTAAAAAGGCTTTTCTACTTTACACACTTACGGTAATGTAATGTTAAAGTTCTGAAACGTTCTCCAGGACAGAGTCGACAGCTTATTGTCTCTGAGGTTTCTGGAAGAAGAAAGAAAAACAATTAAAATCCAAACAAAGCCTTAATGACACACCTCTTTAAAGAGTCCCCTCCTGCTGATGTTCAGGTGTATATCAGTATGTAGAGTCTCTACGTATATCAGTATGTAGAGTCTCTACTTTAAAGAGTCCCCTCCTGCTGATGTTCAGGTGTATATCAGTATGTAGTCTCTACTTTAAAGAGTCCTCTCCTGCTGATGTTCAGGTGTATATCAGTATGTAGTGTCTCTACTTTAAAGAGTCCTCTCCTCTCCTGCTGATGTTCAGGTGTATATCAGTATGTAGCGTCTCTACTTTAAAGAGTCCTCTCCTGCTGATGTTCAGGTGTATATCAGTATGTAGTGTCTCTACTTTAAAGAGTCCTCTCCTGCTGATGTTCAGGTGTATATCAGTATGTAGTGTCTCTACTTTAAAGAGTCCTCTCCTGCTGATGTTCAGGTGTATATCAGTATGTAGGGTCTCTACTTTAAAGAGTCCTCTCCTGCTGATGTTCAGGTGTATATCAGTATGTAGGGTCTCTACTTTAAAGAGTCCTCTCCTGCTGATGTTCAGGTGTATATCAGTATGTAGAGTCTCTACTTTAAAGAGTCCTCTCCTGCTGATGTTCAGGTGTATATCAGTATGTAGTGTCTCTACTTTAAAGAGTCCTCTCCTGCTGATGTTCAGGTGTATATCAGTATGTAGAGTCTCTACTTTAAAGAGTCCTCTCCTGCTGATGTTCAGGTGTATATCAGTATGTAGAGTCTCTACTTTAAAGAGTCCTCTCCTGCTGATGTTCAGGTGTATATCAGTATGTAGTGTCTCTACTTTAAAGAGTCCTCTCCTGCTGATGTTCAGGTGTATATCAGTATGTAGTGTCTCTACTTTAAAGAGTCCTCTCCTGCTGATGTTCAGGTGTATATCAGTATGTAGAGTCTCTACTTTAAAGAGTCCTCTCCTGCTGATGTTCAGGTGTATATCAGTGTGTAGTGTCCTCTTTTCACCCTCTGTCTGAAACCAGAGCCCAGTCTGCTCTGATTGGTTAGCTGGCCAGCTCTGTTGTGATTGGTCAATCGCTTAGAGATGTCCCACCTCTTAGCCTATCACGTACAATGTGTTGGAGCGCTAGCCAATAGGAGCGCGAGTGTTCCGTAGTGATGTCACTATGTCACTGAACTTTTACATGCACACAGGAAAGGGAAACCCCCTAAAAAGTCCATAGGGCCTCTTTAAAATGTCTCTTACACATATTGGAGTTTGGTGTTGTTGTAAAACGCATCTGATGATATGGACGTCAGTCTGGTCCCCATCACTGTTCTGTTGGGAGAGAAGATGTGGAGTTATAGCCGTTTAGAAACAACTTCAGACACACCAAAAGTCTCAGGAAATCTCCCGATGTGGTACTCACAGGTTACTGAGGTTGATGTAGTGCCGCAGACTGTTGTCTGTCATGTCAAACAGTCTGTTCTGATTGGTTATGTATCTGCCAAAGAGGAGGAAAACATCGTATCACACATGCACGTACTCTGATGCATGTTGATATATCCTCCAATAAGAGGAGGAGACAAGAGACTTTAAAAACTAGATACATGCCATGCTTTGTATTTACACAGCCAGCTAAATGTGATATCTACACACAGCTGTCATGTTCCTGCAGCATTGATGTCATTATAAGTTAAACAGATATGCCAGCATGTATTTGCATTTGTGAGACATATTGCTGATATTATTCAGCAGGTTTTTATTTAAGATCAGCTGCTTATTTTGGCCTCATGGTGCAACAACTGCCCCTTTTCCACATTTCTTCTAATAAAATGACAGCCCTTAAAATGTATATTAAGTAGTTGAGCAGCATTTTGTTTCCCTGGGTTAATTTAATTGACTTATTGAAATGTATCCAGGTCTTGACAGAGCAAAAGCAAACATGTTTATAAAATAGAGAGTTATTATAATTTATTTTACACAATGAATTAGTGCTGTTTAATTCAAAGGCTTTAAATTCTAAACTACTTTAAAAATGTGTCCAGGTTATGATAGGGCATTTTGCTAGACTACTCAGAGGTGTATCATTCAACAGTATACACAACCAGAGGTATTTGAAGTGATTTATACACAGCATATTTCTGAAGTAAACAACCTTTCCCAGCATCCCGAAAAACACAACTTTAAAAACATGTTTTACTGCACGTTGTTTTAGGAGCTACACCTGAGTGAAGGACAGACGCTGCTTCAGGAGACTGGTATATATTCCTAAGTACAAACAGGGACACAAGACCTTTCATTTTTAGAGTCAGATGTGCAAAAAAGACACAGCTGAGGAGCACGTCTGTGGGAGAAGTACTCAGATCTTGTACTTGTGTAAAAGTAGAAATACCAGAGTATACAAAGCCATTCAAACTAGCTGCACCTTTACCAGCTCTGAGAACACTTTAATGATCAATCATTATAAAACATATCAGAGATATTATTCTGAAATGGACCAATCAGACAATGACTACTTTTACTGTCACTACTTTAAGTACATTTAGAGGAGAGTACTTTCTACTTTCACTGGAGGAACATTTAGAATACTTTTACTGAGACAGAGTATTCCTACACTCTGGTACTTCTACTTTACTCAAGTACAAGATCTGAGTACTTCTACTTTACTCAAGTACAAGATCTGAGTACTTCTACTTTACTCAAGTACAAGACCTGAGTACTTCTACTTTACTCAAGTACAAGACCTGAGTACTTCTACTTTACTCAAGAACAAGACCTGAGTACTTCTACTTTACTCAAGTACAAGATTTGAGTACTTCTACTTTACTCAAGAACAAGACCTGAGTACTTCTACTTTACTCAAGTACAAGACCTGAGTACTTCTACTTTACTCAAGTACAAGACCTGAGTACTTCTACTTTACTCAAGAACAAGACCTGAGTACTTCTACTTTACTCAAGTACAAGATTTGAGTACTTCTACTTTACTCAAGTACAAGATCTGAGTACTTCTACTTTTACTCAAGTACAAGACCTGAGTACTTCTACTTTACTCAAGTACAAGATTTGAGTACTTCTACTTTACTCAAGTACAAGATCTGAGTACTTCTACTTTTACTCAAGTACAAGACCTGAGTACTTCTACTTTTACTCAAGTACACGACCTGGGTACTTCTACTTTTACTCAAGTACAAGACCTGGGTACTTCTACTTTTACTCAAGTACAAGACCAACATCTGAGTACTTCTACTTTACTCAAGTACAAGATCTGAGTACTTCTACTTTTACTCAAGTACAAGACCTGAGTACTTCTACTTTTACTCAAGTACAAGACCTGGGTACTTCTACTTTTACTCAAGTACAAGACCTGGGTACTTCTACTTTTACTCAAGTACAAGTACAACATCTGAGTACTCTCCCACAGATGTGCTCCTCAGCTGCGTGTCTGGTGTCCCTGTTTTTACTCAGGAATATACACCAGTCTCCAGAAGCAGCGTCTGTCCTTTAGTCAGTGTTAGATTCTTTATTTGGAATATATTGCAGCTGTGTGAAAGGCAAACAAAAAAGTCTCCACACCAACAAATATGTATAAACAACGTGCAGTAAAAATGTTTTTGAAGGTAATCAAAGTTGTGTTTCTTGGGATTCTAGGAAGGGTTGTTTACTTCAGAAATATGCTGTGTATAAATCACTTAAAGTACTACATGTGGTGTTCTACTCAAAGTCTTTCAGGATATACCTCTGATAGATATCGCACAATATCAAATATATATATATTTGATCTTCAATATAGATAGATTTCAATATAATAAAAATACAAATAAAAGTCCATAAAATAAAGCCGGGTTTACAGAACGGTTAACGGCTCACTAGAGGTGTTTACACTTTTAGTAGTACAACCTTATTTTAAAAGTCTGAAGGAGTGGGATCATGAGGCCATGGAAGACATACATTAAATGCGTGATACTACTGATTCATCCTCCTTAAAGATCTAGTTCATTTGGTGAAATAATTCTGAGTCCAGATATGAAAGGCGTTCAGTAGACTGCATGCAGGATGGGTAAGTGACACTGTCTGCCTCAGGAACTCACCCAGTCTCCCCCCTTTCTCTCCCCCATGCAACACACTGACGCACATCCACATGAGATCTCCGGTGAAATCTGTGTGCTCATTTATTCTCCATTTCTTTATTCTGTATTTATGATTCTAGTGTTGGGGTTATATCACAGCGCCGCCCAACGTGTCTGCGCAGGGCCTCCGCGTTTACTCCATCACTACCCCTGGAAAGAAAACACCGACTAATCCAAACACACACACTCACTATCCATGCAAGCGCGACCCCCCCCCCACACACACACACACACACACACACACACACATTCATATACTAAGCTCTGACAAAACCATTGGTTATAAGGAAGACAAATGTGGCATGTATTGATGGGGGGGGGGGGGATATAAGGCCTATTATCATCTTTATTATCCTAATCCTAACCCTTGGGTATTTTTTACGCATTGCATCCTAACAAGTTGTGCCTGCACGATGATTTTTTTTCCCTCTCTCTCTCTCTCTCTCTCTCTCTCTCTCTCACACACACACTCACACACACACACACACACACACACACACACACACACACACACTTACATCTCCGTGATGTTTTCCATGTCATCCAACGTGAGGACAGGGAAATCCTCGATCCCCGGCACAGGATCAATACAAACAATCCGTTTGATGGTGCAGGTGCAGGATGCGGGGCAGGCATCGCTAAATCTCCTGCACAGACCCAGAAAAATCAGAACCAAAAACAATCCGAGCCGAGCCGTGCCACACTGGCTGGAGTCCATTGCGGTGGGTCCAATGATGGACGAATCCCCCCCCCCCCCCCCCCTCGTTACACACACAGAATAAGGCTGAATTACTGTCAAGATTTCCGTCCCTTCCTTCCCCTCGCCTCGTCGCTTTTATCTGGCCAAGTTAATCCTCTCCGCAGAAGAAGAAGCAGAAAAGATGTCGGGGAGGAATGCGCAAAGCCCACGGTTTCTAATATCAAGATGCCATGGATGGCCTTCCGCAGAGCTGCTGTGTCGAGAAGCGAAGGTGTCAAGTGCTCCGTCCCTCTGCCTTGTAAAACAAATATGAAGGTGTTCCAGATGTTTAGAGATCAATAGGCAGCGCCCCCCCCCACCCACTACCAGCACCAGCACCAGCGATTTCTCATATGTGTGGCGGCGATGGGGAGGAAAAATAGTGCACAGCGGAGTAGAGGAGGATGCTGCGCGCGTGTGTGTGTGTGTGTGTGTGTGTGTGTGTGTGTGTGTGTGTGTGTGTGTGTGTGTGTGTGTGTGTGTGTGTGAGGGAGGAAGGCTATACCTGCATGCGTCTATCGATTATAGCCGAGGACGAGCACCCCCCCCCCCCCCCCCCACCATCAAGTTGTATTTATAGGAATTTCTTGCAGATTTAATTTTATTCTTCAACATGCATCACACAGCGTCTTCCTGCAGCCTCAGCGGGCTGAGTGCAGATGTGCAGCTACAACCACAGCCTGCATGTTCAACTCCATGCACTGGAGGAGAGCAGCACTGTTGTACGGCTGGCCGTTAAAGGCCTATAGTGTGACGTACGGTTGACGCACAAGACGGGGTGCATCTATGAAAAATAATTACCTATACTATGTGTGCAGCTCGCTTCAAATGGCTCCAATCACTGGTCAGAGTGGGAAGCAAGAATTAGAAAAACATCTGGATATATTTAAAAATCATTTTAGAAATTACATATTTTACTCCAATAATTGGTAAAGTTTTATAACTTATTAAATACATTTAAATTTCCCAAAAATATTGAAAGCGGCCCTTCAAGTTTGTAGGTGTTTAATCCCTAATGTCCATCTTTTATGACATGCCTTTCTTTTACCTTCAATGCCCCAAATAACAGAGAAAGAAAACAACATTGGCTTATTTTATTTATTGAAATCATGTATTTTATTTACCCAAATATCAGAGGAAGAATAAAACAATGTTTTTATTTTTGTTGAAATTATGTATTTTGTTTAAAAGTGTTCAGGTTTTATTAGATGCAAGTTTACTAAACCCTGACACATAAAATACAGTTGAATTCCTCAAGATGATTATGCCGGGCCTGCAGGTAAGTGTCTAATCCCCCTGTTTAATAAAACATGTCATTTAAATGTTGATTACAAAGGATTTTCTGTATTATTCTGAAATTACCTATTTTATTTGTAGAAAACCCTCATGATTTCAATTAGATGCAAGTTCACAAACCCTGACTTATTTAATAGATCTTAATTCCCCCAAAATATTACACTCTGCCCTGTAAGTTGCACAGGAAGAAAGAAAGATCTGGATATGTTCAAAAATAAGTCTTTAGTTTTGTTTTGTTTTCTATTTGCAGAAGGACGTCATCACTCCAAGGTTCTATTGCATGCAAGTTCACCAAACACTGACCAACTCACTCCTTATAAACCCCTTATTATTTCATCACTTTGACAGTTCCAGTGCAAAGTGATGAAATGAATCCTGTTTACCGATGGCTTCCTAAAATCCCCCCCCTGCCCTGCCCTGCCCCTCCAACACATGATCTATGACACAGCCGGGATGGTTAGTGTCGCTATGGTGACTTGCTTTTTACAAATAGCGCTGACAATGTCAAGTGTCGCTATGGTTGCAGATGAAAACATGTACGCAGGCTTTTTTTTATATGAGAAACATCAAGAACTGAATTATATCTGTCTCCATGGTAACCTCAGAGTATAGCAGAGGGAAGAGAGCTCTTTATTTTGCAATAGATCCTCTGCCTATATCTGAAGGAGCATGACAACACTACGAGGGAGAAGAGGAGGTTTAAAGGGGCTCTGTTATGCTCTCATAGGTTTACCATTTCCTGTTGTGTGTTCTATATGTTTGTGTGCATGTAAATGGTCTGCAAAGGCTAAAATCCCCGTGTTCCCTCCAGAGATAGTTTCTCTACCCCCCCCCCCCCCCCCCTTTGTTTACTTCCGGAGCATAGTGACATCACTGTGGAACACTCGCACGTCTATTGGCCAGCGCTCCAACCCATTGTACGTGACAGGCTGATGGGTGGGACATCCCTAAGTGGTTAACCAACCAAACAAGAGCTTTGAACATTCCGTCTGTCTGTCTGTCTGTCTGTCTGTCTGTCTGTCTGTCTGTCTGTCTGTCTGTCTGTCTGTCTGTCTGTCTGTCTGTCTGTCTGTCTGTCATGACCTGAAAGTCTATGCTCAGGGCGAAAACAAACCTACAATCACGCAGTGGTTGTCGGAGGAGGCGGGGTCGAGAGAAACCGCTGCCTGCGAGCCTTTAATCTGGGCAAGAACACCCCTTAACAGAGGAGCGCTTGATATGTTTTCGGCGTTGCCTCGCGGATACATCGAGTCCTCTCGTTGCGTGTAACGCGCCTTAGCCCCGCCCGCCCGTGCTGCCGTGATAACTATATGTTGCCCACCAGGAGAATGTGGAAAACGCTCCATGCTGAAAACGTGCAATCGGAGGAGTTCCGCAGTGAACGTGGCTGCAGGTTAGTTTTTCTCACCGCGAAACGCTGTTACCTTCATACCAAACAATGTGTCAGTTTCCATGTTAGCTGGTCACGGTTTGTGTAGGTCTATTTCCCCGCTGACATTTCACTATGAGAGCTGAATTGTGCCGTGTTTGTGGACAGACACGCCTCGCAGATAGCAACGGGCTAGCTGTTAGCTTAGCAAAGTCAACTTCTGCTTGCAGGTTATTCAATTCCATTCAAAGGCTTCACTTTCATATGCACAGCAGCTTTAGTGTGGTTATGGCAATGCAAATCTGAAGTCCCAAGCTCCTCCAACAATACAACATAACATATTTATACAAGAACATAAAACAGTATAAATAGTGCAAGAAATAACAGAATATAAATAAAATAGTGCAATAAATTGTTGCATTGTTGCTATACTCCTGCGAAAGTAATGCAGGATAAGTGCAATGTATGTAAAATAGAGTAAGATGAGCCAAAAATAGAAAGTCAAATTTTCCATTTTCCATTGCGCAGTTGTTTTGGGTATGCATTTTGCATTAAAGTGGAGAAAAAAGGTTCAAGTGCTCCTTATAATAAGCTTTCTTACATATCAATTGTTATGCAATAATGCACCTGTGATGTGTGTGTTGTTTGGTGAACGCTCATGCATCTGGAAGCTGTGATTACTTTGCTAATGGTAGTTAAATGCTGCTAATTCTAGCTGTGTAGGCGTTGAACAGCTTCTCTATATAACTTAGCAAGGCGTCAGCACAGAGAGGGGTTTTGCAGAAGTACAACCTGTATTTCTGTGTGAAACCAGTTACAGTGGGCAGTGCATGTGGGAGGACTGCATGCAGGATAGTTTGAGACTATATTTAAAGTTTGCACTGCTACTTCCTTTCTGTTTTTAATGCTGAACTACACAGACTTCATGTGTTCCGCAGGATGCATGACTTTCATGTGGTTTGCTTGTCAGATAACGCAAATTTTAGCTATAATTATCAATTTTTCACGACATCCTCGCTCCTTACACCCTCCATTGGGAAACACAGACCTTTATCACCGACTAAAGGAGCAATTTAACATATTTGATGTTGTTTTATGTTGTAATCCTTCTTGGATCTTAAAAGGCTGTATGTAGAATCTATATTTAGCGAGACCTGTGGCAGTGAATTCATTTTTTTCTGCATGACATAACACCTTTTGGATTTGAGACCACTAGAATAATACTCGGATTAAACGTCTACACCTGTGTGTATAAATGCAGCCAGGCTTTTACCACCTTTTTGTTAAATTATATGAATATATTTTTCCTTTTTCTGCAGATCCAGGGAGAGGAGTTTGCATTCCACTGCCAAAATATGGAGGTGAAAATGGAGGTGAAAATGCAAGAGGACGAAGATGTCTCATTCAGCAACACAGACACAAATGGTACGAACCAACACATCCTTTAATATAGACCATAATGCTAAATGCATGAATGGAGTCTGTGTAGTGTTGTATATCCAGGTTTGAACACAGCGCGGCACCTGATAATTAGTCCACTAGAGCGAGGCAATAAGAGAATTCCTGGCTAATGCTACGTAGCATGTGGACATGTCAGATGGTGGTTTCTCCTGTCCAGGACACTGCTGTTCATCTGATCTGCACACCTTTTAATCCAGGAAGGGGACATCAGGGGGCCGGACATGTTCCAGGACAGACTTGGCTCCCGAATGAAACCTTTTATTCGGGCAGAAGAAACCGTACACCTAGAACTCACCGTTAATGTATAAACGTATTTATTATTAAACTTTTTGAAGAAAAGCTTGAATTTTATTATTATATTCTAATATATTTATAGAATCGCAATCTGGACTAGTGCTGAATCAAAATCACATTAGGGGGGATTCTTCTTAAAGGCAAAATATGTGAAAATATCTTGATTACATTCTGTGGAGCTGCAGAGAATGAACCACTATAAAGATAATAAATATAGGAATCATAACAAATCCTTGTTAGCTGCAGATTCACGTAGAAAATCGCACCATGATACAAATCCTAGAGGCGTTGTATTTTACACTCCCATAACTTCTATTAAAGTTCTTACTCAGGATGTCTGTACTGATGAATATACAGACTCACCTGAGTTTTGTTCCCTCTCAGGTAAACGGCCGGCGGAGGACATGGAGGAAGAGCACGTCCTCAAACGTTCTCGCAACGCAGACGAGATGGTGGAGCTGCGCGTGCTGCTGCAGAGCAAAGTAAAGACCGATGCCACTTTCAGCTTTAGTTGTTGGTTTCACTGCAGGTTTTCTCCTCTGACATTTTACTATTTGTTATAAATTCTGCAGATTCTGATTTTCTTTCTAACACTCAAGTTGACAGCGTACACACAAACCGATTCTTAATTGAAAAATAAATGGTATGTTCCACTCTTTGTATGTAGGCGTACAAAGAGAGCCATATATTAATTATCTATCTAGCACTTTGTATTAATTGACTTCATTTACTTCTAAAATCCTATTTAACTTTCGGTCTAAAATGTAGCATCTGTTAGAAAAACCAGGATAAAATATTTGGATTTTGATGTTAAAAGAAACTGCAAACCTAATCTCTTCTTCATTGACGCTGAGATCTAACACTGTGTGTGTGTGTGTGTGTGTGTGTGTGTGTGTGTGTGTGTGTGTGTGTGTGTGTGTGTGTGTGTGTGTGTGTGTGTGTGTGGGTGTGGTAGCTGCACAATCTGAAAACACTGTCTTTCCCCCTACAGAATGCTGGTGCTGTCATCGGAAAGGGTGGCAAGAACATAAAAGCCCTGCGCACCGACGTGAGTAAACTCTTTTGCAGCTGAGCAAAATTAAGAAGGCTTAAGTAAAAATAATCCAGACCTAAAATCCATTTAAGGAGGCCCTGTTGTGCTGTTTGGGGTTCTTCCTCTCCTGTAGTGTTTTTTATAGGTTTTTGTGCATGTCAATGGTCTGCAGAGGCTGCAATCCCAAAGTTCCGGAACATAGTGACGATTGGCTAGCGCTCCAACACCTTGTACATGATAGGCTAAGGGGGCGAACATCTCTAAGTGGTTGACTAATCAAAACAGAGCTGGCCAGCTAACCAATCAGAGCAGACAGGTGCCTCTACATACACACCTGCAAAGGAGAATGATATGTCCTCTTTCATGATGTAAACAAGCTCATCTGTTTCCAGTCCTCTTGTGATCCAGTTCCCCCCCGAAGCTGCCGTAGTTTCAGGGCCGTAAATCTCCAAACTGTTTTTAAATCTTGTCCAGGTCACGCGTCCTGTCCTCACCACAGTTTTCACTATTGGGACACAAAGTAAATTTTGTATTCAATTAAAAATGTATTCCTTCTCCCCCCTCTTCCCCCCCCTCTCCTGTACTTTTTTTGTTTTGCTTTTATTTTTGGCCACCTTCCTCTCCGTTGTCCATGTACTGGATCGACATGCCCCACCCTGACGTTGGCCCCGCCCATAAACCGTGCCCCTAAATGTGATTGAATGCCCCCGCCCAATGCCAACCTCCTCCACCACAACCACCACCACAACCTCCACCTCCTCTTCCTCCTCCTCCACCTCGGCCCATGCAGTTCAATGCCAGTGTTTCAGTCCCAGACAGCAGTGGCCCAGAGCGGTATGTCCCACCAGTTATTGCCTCACTGCCTGATTAGAACAGAGAAACACATGTCTTTGATAACTTCTGTCTCATATTTTATACACATGACGGTTTACTCCCCCCACCCTTACCCCTAAACTCCCCCCTTCTTCACTTGTGAGAGACGTGTGTTGTTTCCTTTTGATTTCTCTGTCCATTGTGAGCATCTTCATTCAGTTTGACTTTGTTTGTTGACCATGCAGCGAATCACTGACGACCGACGAGGGCTGCACGATGTATCGAGTTGGAAAATGTACTCAAACGCATCATGCTACAACTTGTTGCTGTTATTACCCTCTGTCCAAATCAACCAATCAGAAGCGAGTATTCCACTCACTTGTGTAATGAGTAAGGGATAATGTGCAGCGAGACGTTCATTAATATCCACATGTTACGTTGAATTTACCAGACTTCTTTCTGCGGATTGATATGACTGTAAGTAGTTCCTTGATCCTCCTTAGCAGTGGTCTGTTATCCCTGGTAACGGTCTGTTCTACTTAGCAAAGGTCTGTTCTCCTTAGCAAAGGTCTGTTCTCCTTAGCAGCGGTCTGTTCTCCTTAGCAAAGGTCTGTTCTCCTTAGCAATGGTCTGTTCTCCTTAGCAAAGGTCTGTTCTCCTTAGCAAAGGTCTGTTCTACTTAGCAAAGGTCTGTTCTCCTTAGCAAAGGTCTGTTCTCCTTAGCAATGGTCTGTTCTCCTTAGCAACGGTCTGTTCTCCTTATCAGCGGTCTCTTATCCTTAGCAACGGTCTGTTCTCCTTATCAGCGGTCTCTTATCCTTATTAGCGGTCTGTTCTCCTTATCAGCTGTTCTACTTAGCAACGGTCTGTTCTACTTAGCAACAGTCTCTTATCCTTAGCAACGGTCTGTTCTCCTTAGCAGCGGTCTCTTATCCTTAGCAACGGTCTGTTATTGAGTATTAACCTTTGTAATGTCCAAATTGACCAATGAGAATCCAGTATTCAACTTAGCCGTGTGGTCATATGTCCTGTGTTGCTCGTCAGACTGAATAGATTAGAAAAAAAAGTAGCATTATGTAGAATTTGCACAAGAGCACAGTAGCATTAGAAGCCTTCCTTTGGTGTGGCCGTTACAAGCCAACAAGCAAAGCCAACGAAGGCAGGGAGAAAAAGGCTGCAAGTTTAGAAAATGGTGTCTTCCTTTGTCGTGCAGCCCTACAACCCACTGCCTCCTGGGAGTTAGCATCATGTTGGTTAGCATCACAAATTTCCTTTCCTGATGTTTTAATTTCACCATAAAAACTTGTGAACTTCGCTCTGTCCTCTGTGGCCCACTTGGCCCACTCTCCCCCCCCCCAACTGTTGTCAGCATCCCTGTCCATGATTTCTGCGAGAGGCTCCGCCCCTTTTTCTGTCACTCATCATTAATGTCTTCTTCTTTATATCATTGTGCATCCCTTATGTCAAATTTCTCTCAGGAAACATAAGATCAGAGCTCCATACCCCTCCACCCCCCCGACCCCCAACCTCACCCCTCTGCTCTGTTACTCTCTTCTACTGCCCCCCCCCCCTTTCCCAACCCCTGGTCACTATAAGAAGGCGTGCCTGTGGCAAAATCTGTGGTTAAAAAAAAAAAGCTTATGTTTGACTCCCCAACTTCCTAGTGGTGGGACTGTAATAAAACACCCCCCCCCCCTCTCTCTTTCTCCCTCCCTGACTCTTTGTGGCAACGTTAATGAAGCAAACCCCCCCCCCCAAAATGATGTTATAATGAGGCTGACATTGTTCCTGACAGGATCCTGAGTGTGAATGCCAGCATCGACACCATCGGAGACATTCTGCTGAAGATCATACCGACTCTGGAGGAGGTAAGCCACTGTGGTGTGATCTGTAGGTTTGCGTGCATGTCAATGGTCTGCAAAGGCTAAAATCCCAACGAGTTTTGGCTCTAGGGACTGCGCTGATGTCGCTCTGTGGTTTTCTGTCAGTACCAGCATTACAGCGGGATAGATTTTGACTCGGAGCTTCGCCTGCTGATCCACCAGAGCCTGGCGGGCGGGATCATCGGGGTGAAAGGAGCCAAGATTAAGGAGCTGAGAGAGGTAGGACAGAGGCCAGATTAACAGGAGCTCAACTGTTAAAATAATACGTGTTGGTTGTCACAATGAAATGAAATGCATATACAGATATGTATGGAGGACAAAAGCTGCCAATACAAAAAATAAATGTAATAATTAAAAACGTCGACTAACAAATACACATGCAGCTTATTATGAACCAATTAAATGTATTGATTGTAAAAAAAGCCTAATTTGTTTTTACGTTTACAATTATTTTTCTATTTAACACATTTAGAGCAATAAATCCTAAATGAAACGGCAAATAAAGAAAAGTCCCAACAGGCTCTCTTACTTCAAAACTAATTACATTTATTAGCAACGTTTCTAACATGTATTAATCAAACAGTGGCAGGAGCTTATTTGCTAATGTTTGAGCTACTCCTCTCTCCTACGTGCCTCTCTCATGAACTGCTTGAATTAAAAGACATCCTGACATGAGTGTGAATTGAAAAGATATTAATTAACCTGAAAAATAAGAAAATATCCACAAAAACTAAAAATGTAAACTGCAGCATTTTCCTTCCATAGTTTAGTAGCACAGTGAATTTAATTGGTTAATTGGTTTTAATATGTCCATGTTTCCTGCACCAGAACACCCAGACCACCATCAAGCTGTTCCAGGAGTGCTGTCCTCACTCCACCGACAGAGTCGTGTTGGTCGGAGGAAAACCAGAGCGCGTCGTCGAGTGTATAAAAGTGATCCTGGAGCTGGTGGCCGAGGTCAGTAAAAAGCTTTAGATCTCTATCAATTAATCTTTAAAATAGTATTTAATTTTTCCTATAAAGATAAATGTAAACGAGAAAACGTATTTTAGAAAATTAAGTAAATAAATAAAATCTCAAAAAGCTAATCTTAAAAAAGTGTGATAAAAAACATTTCCTGAAATAAATTTAGAAATATTTGAATAAAATAAATAATGAATTAAAAAAACCTACTTAAATTAACCCATTTTCTCCTAAAACGGCTCTGAAACCGTAAGTATAATACATACAACGTCCTTATCTCCTGAGGGCTTTCTGAAAAAATACTAAGAGTTGGCAACGTCTATGAGAACCTGAATATCTAAGCCTCTGTAGCGCATAGACACAGCAAATAAATTGCATTTGAAAAGGCAAGACTCACAGGTTGTATTAAAACATGCTCCCTTAGTAATAACATACCAACACAAATCAGATTGGTAGGGAAAATATTTGATGTGATAAAATCACAAATCACATTTTAAAACATGCCAACACACAGACCAAGGCACCTTGGTATGAGAGAGAGGTGGGAAAGGAGTGGGGAGGGGTGGGGAAGTCCTCTACCAAAGGATCATCAGGTACAAAAACTTCTACTTCCACCTCCCTCTCAAACTCCTCATTCGGTCGCTGTCAAAGTATTCGTCGATCGTAGCCTGTTTTGCCTTTAAAAAACAAACGCACGTGAATGTCTGATTGATTGACGTGATTGTCGGCCAACCACACGACATTTGGGTGGTCACGTGGTTTAAACAACCCAACAAGACCCACCTCGTGTATTTGAACCAATGACAGTGCATCATGTGCTGCATGCCTCATGAGAATGACGACAAATCAACAATGTTGCGCTACGCTGCAGCCGGCGGTAGATGGAATGTAGCGCTGCGCAGCCTCCGGTACAAATGGTTTATAAATAAATAAACGGACGATGAATATTTTTCTTCTCTTTACCGTTTATTTCCCAGGCGCCGATCAAAGGGCGAGCGCAGCCCTACGACCCGAACTTCTACAACGAGACGTACGACTACGGCGGCTTCACCGTGGTGTTCGAGGAGAGAGGCAGGCGACCCATGGGGGGGGGTTTCCCCATGCGGGTGCGGGGGGGCTTCGATCACATGCCTCCCCCTGTCCGAGGCAGCAGACCGATGCCCCCCCCTTCCAGACGGGACTACGACGACATCAGCCCACGCCGGGGTCCTCCGCCCCCGCTGAGCAGAGGAGGACGAGGGGGGAGCCGAGCGAGAAATCTGCCTCTTCCTCCGCCACCGCTGCCAAGAGGAGGGTGAGGAGGGGCACTTCCTGTTAGAAAGGGTCCCACAGTGGGGTCAATTTATAATAAATCAGTCGGTAGCTTTAAGGGTTCCTCCTTCCTTCTCCTGTACTGGGAGCCAGCAACGGACTGGGAACATGTGGGAAATTACAAATATTTAATTACTTCAATATTTTTGTCTTTTTTTTCTATATATATCCTGGAAGTATTAAATTTAAAAGATGGCTAAAAAATACATATTTTATGCATTAATTATATTTATAAATAACCTCCTATTTTATTTTAGTTTAGGCTTTTATTTGTTGATTAATTTCAAAAAATGATTGTGTCAATTGTAATGGCGGCTTTAGTCCTCCATACCTGAAACTGTTTTGATATGAAGTTTGTATTTAAGTTTTCCAACATTTTCTGTGTCACTGTCTTCAGGGGGGACAGATTCTCACACGGCAGTTATCACGGCGGCATGGACGACAGACAGAGGTGAGCGACAGATATGTGATATGGATTTCATCAGAAAAGTGCTGCCAGAGAACAATCTCTCTGTGGGTCAGAAAGAGGTTACTGAGTCCAGAAATATGGAGATGGGGTCAGGTGTCTGGTCAGACGGCAGAGACAGCTTACGGAGAGTAAATAGGGGATGGATGTCCGGTGGGTCTGCGGGGGACGAGTGGCAAGCAGCAGGCTGACACTGAGACTGAGATTTCTGATCCTTTCTTTACTCTCCTTTTTTCTGGAGAGGAAGTAAAGGAACCGAGCTCTGGATCTATTTGTTGTTTGAGGAGCGATATGTGACTCAGCAGCTTTCAGACGTGTAGACACTATTATTTTCCACTTCGCTCTGATGCTGGATTTTCACCGGAAAGTGGGCGGGGCTTAATTTAGGCGCGAAGAGACGTTAGCGCCTCATACTATATTGTTCTAGAAAACCCCGGAGATATGAATTTATAAAATATAAAGGTAAAGAAAACGGTGATTCAGAGTCTGAACTGATCCCAGGTCATCATACAGTCTGCATGTCCCTGCTTTAAGTATAATACCTAAATAAATGGATCTAAAATCTGGATAAGTTTGATATATAAGTACATTTAATATAAAATGATTGTGTGTGTGTGTGTGTGTGTGTGTGTAGTGACAGAAGAGGCCGAGGAGGAGACCGTTACGACAGCATGGTGAGTGTGTGTTTTGATCCTCACATCGTGTGTGTGTGTCTTTTATTGTGAAATATGTTTCAGACGAGGTGATTGGGATTCCTATTTCTGAGTGTAACACACACACACACACACACACACACACACACACACACACGGGAAAGAAACAGCACTGTGTGTGTGTGTGTGCACTGAACTGGGGCCTGTTGTTGCCTGGCAACAGTTGTCTCCGTGGTTACCGTGGAGCAGTTGAGTACGTAGTCCGGGGATCCATCGGCGCTAGCGAGATGAACTTGAGCTGAAAATCTAAAAACTGAACCCGAACCGGATCCCCTTTTGAAGTGTTAACTGCAATAAAAAAAATATAAAGTATTTGTAAAAATGTGGGGGAGATATGCTGGGATTTAGAAGAGGTTTCTTAGAATTTTTGTAATGAAAATAATTACGATATAATACGGCATTTCCTGTTAAGCTAATGCTAACAGCAGCACTTTAATGGCTATATTGTATAAATAAATAAAGAGGAATCAAAACTGAATAAATGTTTTCTCAATCCAGACTGAATTAACTCCCTAACTACGTAAAGTGTCCTCAAAATATGCCGTCATTAAAACTGTTTGTTGTTTATCTGTTTTCCTTTCCATCAATCTTGACATGCAGGGTGGAGGAGGATATGGTGAGTGACATTTATTACTCCATTACACAGAATCATGTTGTTGGTTTGTTGTCCACTTTATCAGGGGAACTTCTACCCTTATCGTTCTTTAACGGAACGTTCCTGATTGCTTTTCAGACAAGGATCTCTCAGAAGGTAGTAAATATATACCGGGGACCCCCAAATGAACATCCCTCTGAATCCTTTGCCTGTTTTCTTACACTTTTATGTCAAACATTAGAGAAATAGGATCATTGCACCACCCTAACATAGAATAACCGACATAAATGAAATTGGCTGAAAGTAGTCACGCAATCAATGACGATGTTTACGGCAAATCCAGAGAAAATGTGTCATAAGTTGGTTTTAGAACATAAACACACACACACACACACACACACACACACACACACACACACACACACACACACACACACACACACACACATACACACACACACACACACACAATATGTATATACACACAACATTATGAACTATTTTTAAATTGAAAAATGACTGAGTTGTAAAAACCATGAGAAGATCATTTGGATAAATGAGCATGGACTCATGGACTCTCTCCCTGGGGGTCCCTTTGCCTCTGTCACATAGAGGCAGGAACGGTTTGCTTTGGGTGTTTTCTGGACTTGTGTTTCCTCCTCTCCGTCTCTGCGGTGTATTCTCATTTCTCACTCTCTTGTTTCCTCTCCAAAAGACAACAACTCTTCCTGGGAGCACTTCCAGTCCGGTGAGTGGGGACGGGTTACACGTGTCTCCTTTCTCTTGTCTCCGCACCTAAAGGGCTTCTTGCTGCACGCTTTAGTTAACGACCGATCCCCTGAACTGTTCTTTCCCTCCTGACTTCAGGCGGCAGAGGCTCGTACAGCGACATCGGAGGCCCGGTCATCACAACGCAAGTCACCATCCCAAAAGATGTGAGTGTCCGTGCTCCAAAGACATGGTTCAGATCATTCGTTCAGTTAAAAAACACCAGAATCTGAAAGCTGTTTTTGTGCAGTTGCCAAAATATCTAACAATGCAAACCAAATAAAGCGATCTACAGGTGCAGCGTGCAGCCTCAATATGGAGGAACGTTTTTTTGTAATAATTACAGTTGAATTAAATCCCATTTATTATTTACAACATTTTTGAATTTCTGCGTTTCTTATTCCCTCAGTATGGAGGACTAAAGATGCCATAAAAATAAAGGAAGTGAAATACATTTATTTTATTCCTATATTTCTTATTCCTTTTAAATGTATTTCAGTATTAAAATGTCAACAGAAAAATATGGAAAATATAAAATCAAACACAGAAAATTAGGTTTTAGGCTTAGGTCCTCCATAGACTAGATACCAGAGTGTATACACGGTCATAAAAGTCACAAAACCAAACATTTAGCAGTAAATAAAGAGCGTCAAGTCGTCAAGTCGTCTCACTGCTGATTTAATCCTCCCGTGCGTTTGCTCTGCAGCTGGCGGGCTCCATCATCGGGAAGGGGGGCCAGAGGATCAAACAGATCCGCCACGAGTCCGGGGCCTCCATCAAGATTGATGAGCCACTAGAGGGCTCTGAGGACCGAATCATCACCATCACCGGCACGCAGGACCAGATCCAGAACGCCCAGTACCTGCTGCAGAACAGGCACGTTCTCCAGTGACCCCCACCCCCACCCCCCCACCCCACCCCTCCTCCCCCCTCCTGCTCTCTGTGGGTCTGCTCTGCATGGAAGTAAACGTGGTTTTGGTTGCTGTTCATTTACTTTGAGTGTCCTGCAGCCAGGTGAAGCACACAGACTAAAGATTAATACCTGTCGTCGTTTTGAAGGAGACGCTGCAGGAGAAGTACAAATTCAGAGTTCTCCTTAAAACGTCCCCAGATCTTTAGTACAAGTAAAGCAATCGTTGTTCCTATTGCAGTTTCTAAAATGTTGTATTTGCAAAATAGCCATAATGTTTTCCAATCTGTGCTAATTTGCATTTGTTCAGTTTTGATAATCTGTTTGTGTTTTGAGGAATAAAAAAGCTCCATAAATCAGGCTCTGTTTGAAATGTGAAAAGGTCCTCTGAGATGTTTAACTAACCGGTATCACAATTAAACTTCCCCTCGTTGATTACTGACATTAAGACAATACTCTTTGCATTATAAGCTTTCTAAAATACTACGTTTCCCTGAGCTAATGATGCGCTACCAATCTGCACGTGTTTCTGGAAACGGATATTTCAATATTCTTTATTTTCTTTGTGAAATGTGCTGCTGCTTCTGGGAATCAAACGGAAATAGACGTGTTTATTATACATACTTATTATACATATGTTCTAACTCTTTTATAGAGGAAGTAAATCATCGTAATGCAATATTTATAATATCCACCACCATTCATTTATTTATTCTACTCTTCTATTTTCCCTTGTTTGTTCTGTCTGTTTCTGTCTGTCCTCACAACATGAAAGAGGCACTATATGAATTCAATCTATTGTTTATTATTATTAATAATGCATCTTATTTATAGAGCAAGTAAAAACTCCTGAAAAACACAATTAAAATATATAAACAGAACATCGATTCCAGGTTAAAGCCGTGTTGAAAAGCTGTGTTTTGATTTGTGATTTGAACTCGGTGGGAGTCTCTGATTTAAGTTTCAGCCTTAGTTAAAAAAACCTGAAGTGCAAACCTGACATTTGACTGAAAACACGTGTGTAACTTTTGCACGTCATGCAAAAACTTGGAAGTCTTACGGCCTCTTGAAAAGAAATGTGAGTATTTTAATTGTACTTTGATTTCAGAGACACTTCCACCCCGCCTGATCTCCAAGCAGTCCTAAAGCTTCTCTATTTATCAGCATGAAAGAGCATCCCTCTCCCGATCAATACTCCTAACGTTGTCCCACCTTCATGTGTTTCTGGTTTCAGTGTGAGGCAGTACTCCGGTCGCTTCTTCTAGGAAGAGCCGAGCGATGACGAAGAGGAGTGAAGCCATGCCGCCATACTGTTTCCTCCTCTTCCTCCTCAGAGCCGACATTCCCCTGCTTCTCCCCTTTTTACTTACTTTCATTTAGAAGGAAAATATCAAACCGGTCAAACGACGCGTCTCTTTCAGTTTTATTTTAAGGAGATTCTCGTGGAGTGAACTCATCCGTGTTCCTGCTTTATTTCAGTACAGCATGCAGAATGTAGTCCCTCTGTAAAGACCTTTAGTTTCTTCCCCCTCCTTAAAAACTTAAGCACACTTTCAGATGAAGCTGCATGCTATCAGAATGGTGAAGCACCATTCAAATCTACTTTACTTTTTACTCAATTTCAGCATACTTTTAAAGTGCTTTTTTTGTAACATGGGCTTTACTGAAGTAGTTTCCTACTTGCAGGGGTTTGATTGGCTCTAATGTGTGTGTGAAAAGACATCCTACTCAAAGAAGCCCTCTTTTGATTTTGGGGTTTCCACAAATAAATGTCCTACTTTTGCTTTAAGTTGGGATAAATGTGCCAGTGTGATTCAGCTGTATAAAGTGTGTGTATATATTTACATGGAAACAACAGAGTGCTTACGTTAAACAGGCTCTACTTTCTTGGAAGGAGGTCATCTTTTTTTAATGTCTTTGCTGCCTCTCATGACCGGCTGTGATTCAACCTTAATATCTGGTCTGTGATCCAAGTGTGTTTCAGATACAGAGTGGTGTTTGTCCTTTCATCTGATGTCACCTCCTGCAGGAGTTTAGTAAATAAAGTCTGTCACAGTTCTGCCCAGTGTCTTTACTTGAGTATGTAACTGTGTACTTTTACTCCACTACATTAATCCCTTAAGTTACTTTACAGATTAGGATTACTGATGGTAAATATGATCAGCCTTAAATCAGACTGTAGTTCACCTGCAGTAAATCCAGCAGCTACCCTGCAGTATACAAAGCCATTCAAACTAGCTGCACCTTTACCAGCTCTGAGAACACTTTAATGATCAATCATTATAAAACATATCAGAGATATTATTCTGAAATGGACCAATCAGACAATGACTACTTTTACTGTCGCTACTTTAAGTACATTTAGAGGAGAGTACTTTCTACTTTCACTG
The DNA here is from genome assembly GCF_036324505.1 of Eleginops maclovinus. Classification (NCBI taxonomy): domain Eukaryota; kingdom Metazoa; phylum Chordata; class Actinopteri; order Perciformes; family Eleginopidae; genus Eleginops; species Eleginops maclovinus. The sequence goes on from NC_086356.1 coordinate 1,653,303, forward strand.
GAGGAACATTTAGAATACTTTCACTGTGACAGAGTATTCCTACACTCTGGTACTTCTACTTTACTCAAGTACAAGATCTGAGTACTTCTACTTTTACTCAAGACCTGAGTACTTCTACTTTACTCAAGAACAAGATCTGAGTACTTCTACTTTACTCAAGTACAAGATCTGAGTACTTCTACTTTTACTCAAGACCTGAGTACTTCTACTTTACTCAAGAACAAGATCTGAGTACTTCTACTTTACTCAAGTACAAGATCTGAGTACTTCTACTTTTACTCAAGACCTGAGTACTTCTACTTTACTCAAGAACAAGATCTGAGTACTTCTACTTTACTCAAGTACAAGATCTGAGTACTTCTACTTTTACTCAAGTACAAGATCTGAATACTTCTACTTTTACTCAAGTACAAGACCTGAGTACTTCTACTTTACTCAAGTACAAGTCCTGAGTACTTCTACTTTTACTCAAGTACAAGATCTGAGTACTTCTACTTTACTCAAGAACAAGATCTGAGTACTTCTACTTTACTCAAGTACAAGATCTGAGTACTTCTACTTTACTCAAATACAAGATCTGAGTACTTCTACTTTACTCAAGAACAAGACCTGAGTACTTCTACTTTACTCAAGAACAAGATCTGAGTACTTCTACTTTTACTCAAGACCTGAGTACTTCTACTTTTACTCAAGACCTGAGTACTTCTACTTTACTCAAGTACAAGATCTGAGTACTTCTACTTTACTCAAGAACAAGATCTGAGTACTTCTACTTTACTCAAGTACAAGATCTGAGTACTTCTACTTTACTCAAATACAAGACCTGAGTACTTCTACTTTACTCAAGAACAAGACCTGAGTACTTCTACTTTACTCAAGAACAAGATCTGAGTACTTCTACTTTTACTCAAGACCTGAGTACTTCTACTTTTACTCAAGACCTGAGTACTTCTACTTTACTCAAGAACAAGATCTGAGTACTTCTACTTTACTCAAGAACAAGATCTGAGTACTTCTACTTTACTCAAGTACAAGATCTGAGTACTTCTACTTTTACTCAATTACAAGACCTGAGTACTTCTACTTTACTGAAGTACAAGATCTGAGTACTTCTACTTTTACTCAAGTACAAGGTCTGGGTACTTCTACTTTTACTCAAGACCTGAGTACTTCTACTTTTACTCAAGTACAAGTCCTGAGTACTTCTACTTTTACTCAAGTACAAGATCTGAGTACTTCTATTTTACTCAAGTACAAGATCTGAGTACTTCTACTTTTACTCAAGTACAAGGTCTGAGTACTTCTACTTTTACTCAAGACCTGAGTACTTCTACTTTACTCAAGTACAAGATCTGAGTACTTCTACTTTACTCAAGTACAAGGTCTGAGTACTTCTACTTTTACTCAAGATCTGAGTACTTCTACTTTTACTCAAGAACAAGATCTGAGTACTTCTACTTTTACTCAAGATCTGAGTACTTCTACTTTTACTCAAGACCTGAGTACTTCTACTTTTACTCAAGACCTGAGTACTTCCACTTTACTCAAGAACAAGACCTGAGTACTTCTACTTTTACTCAAGAGCTGAGTACTTCTACTTTTACTCAAGACCTGAGTACTTCTACTTTTACTCAAGACCTGAGTACTTCTCCCTCCTCTGTTTGTGCATAAGAAATGTGTCCTGGTTGTAATTCGGTTTCCGGTGAGTTGTGTCAGCCTGTCCAATGCATCCGTAGTCTAACACCGGAAATTAGTCCCCTTAATGTAATCGGGCAGCTCCCCACACGGCTTCCCATCAGAGCTCAGCCCTCTGTCTGTCACATGGTGCTCTGTTGTTTCAGGGTTTTTTCACCCAGGATAGAGAACGGGGAACTGCATGCAAAAGGAAGATCACTCCCAGATTTATCTCCCCAGATTGGAAAACCCTCGCCTGAATATCCTTCTGTCTTGGAGAGGAACTTTCAGCTTGTTGTTTCGCGGCGCTATGAAGTGAAACTCCGCCATATTCAGCGCACCACGCCCGGAGATCAGCCTCTCTGCGTCTTAAGTTTTTGCACAAACTTTACTTCCTTATCACAAGAGAGAAACAAGGTAACCCTAACCTCTTTAAGAGAAATCACTTCCTGGAAAACCTGATTTCCAGATCTGCTGTTTTGACGCGTGGAGGGTTGATGGGAATGTGGTGAGGCTGTTTTTCTTTTATAACCGACATTGTGTGAGTGTGTGTGCCCGGAAAGGTGCAGTGTTTCCCCGGTAGAGATGACTCTGAGCTCCGTGGGGGCCTGCTGCCTCAGCCCGGAGGCCAAGGAGGCGAGGCGGATCAACGATGAGATCGAGAGGCAGCTGCGCCGGGACGAGAGGGACTCCAGACGGGAGTACAAGCTGCTGCTGCTCGGTGAGGAACCGGAGGACGGTTCTTAATCAACTGCTTTGATTAAATCACTATAAACAGGGCTAAAGAAGTACACAGATCCTCTTTGAAGTAGAAATACACGGTCTTAAAAAGTACTCAGATGTTTTTGCTTAAGTAAAATTAGGAATACTAGATTTTTACTTTGTGAGAAGTAAAAGTACTTCATTCAAAATGTTACTCAAGTAAAAGTACTTCATTCAAAATGTTACTCAAGTAAAAGTACTTCATTCAAAATGTTACTCAAGTAAAAGTACTTCATTCAAAATGTTACTCAGGTAAAAGTACTTCATTCAAAATGTTACTCAGGTAAAAGTACCAGCATCTTTATGTTTCTCACACTGCCTGTGCTGCAGCACCTCTTTTCACCCTCTGATAACAACAGAGCTGCCCCCCCCCCCCCCCCTAATCACTTACAATGTGTAGGAGGGCGAGTGTTAGATAGTGACGTCATTATGTTCTGGAAGGGAACAAAGCCATTCAATAGAGGCGTTTCAGGCATTGTTAGCATTTAGCTTAAAGGCAGCTCTTGTAAATAGCATGGATGTGTTGCCGTGTTATTATAAACTGGATTTGTTGACAGCATGATAAAGAGGACCAGCAGCCCGTGAGTGACGATGTCGAACTCCCCGCTCTCATGCACTCTGTAGCTCACTGTGAATGAGTAACCGCAGTCTGGGTTTCATCTTGATGCAGTTTAACAAACACATTCTGTCATCTATCCCGTGCTGCCAGTAAAAAGCTAAATGAATGTGCAGCATTTCCTTCTGAGGCTGACGACGTTTTAACGATAGCGTTTACTGGAAACACTGAGAAAGATTATGAGTAAAGTCGTAAGTCTTCGAAGTAGATAAATAAGCCCGGACAGTTCATAGGGTTTGTTTAAATGTATGATGTTGTGCTCAGGGTTCAAATGTAAGACGTGTGATAAAGCTGTGGGACTTTTGACCCTGAAGGAGTGGTGACACACGCAGTATGAGTAACTGATTTCAGAAAGAGAATATCCACCACACCTTAGAGACCCCTGCAGCTTGATGCATCTTCTGTCAGGTAACATGAATAAAATGTGGCCTCCTAAAGATAAACTTGCCACACATACAAGGAATGTGTCCATGTGTTTTGGATGCATAGATAAAAGCTATGCTAACATTACAAATAAAGCAATATTTACTTTGGATATGGTTGAAATATATGTGTAAACGAGATACTGTTTAAGCTAGCATACAGTCCGGAGTTTATACACAATACCTATTTATTTATAATTACTGATTGAAGCTCATTAATGAACTCAAGAGCAGTTTTGAGGTTGAATATATGAACTTATTTGGCTAGTGTTACACACGTTTTGTTGGTGTTTTGGCAGATTGCAGATATGTGCACGTGTTTTTTCCCACCAGGATCATTAGGTGTCTCCTGTAGTGGATTTGAAATATTATTATGCCTGTCCTCTGGTACATGCATTCATAAAATGCCCGTATCATCGTGCACTGCTTTTATCTGACAGCTGTAATAACCGGTGAGATTATCCATTACATGTTGCTTCAGTGGAACTCGTACTCAGATCTTCAGTAGTGTTAGAAATACTTAGAGCCCTTCTAGTATTATTCTGCACAACTGTCCAGTTCAGAATATATATTACTGTTATTAATTATTCATGCATTAATGTGTTCATCACTTTACTGCTGCAGCTGCAGGAAGGAGCTCGATTTATCGCAGCTTATACTCTACTAGTTCTAACCTGCTATGACCCAAATGATATCAGCAAACTCTAGTATAGCTGTAAAATGATCCCAAACATGATCTCCACTTTATATTTCACTTTGATACACATTTGTTGTTGTTGTTAAAACCTTCAAAAACCACATTCTCTGCAGTTAGAATACTCTCACTGGCTGCACACACACACACACACACACACACACACACACACACACACACACACACACACACACACACACACACACCTGTGTTAACGTGGCAGTCTAACAGAAATATAACTGCACTATAATTTATATATACACACACACACACACACACACACACACACACACACACACACACACACACACACACACACAATAACAAAACAATACATTTTGGTGTGTGTGTGTGCGTGTGTGTGTGTGTGTGTGTGTGTGTGTTTTAAGGTACTGGTGAGAGTGGGAAGAGCACCTTCATAAAGCAGATGCGGATCATCCACGGCCGGGGCTACAGCGAGGAGGATAAGAGAGGGTTCTCCAGACTGGTCCATCAGAACATCTTCACCGCCATGCAGGCCATGATCCAGGCCATGGAGGCGCTGCAGATCCCCTACACACACACACACAACCAGGTAACACACACACACACACTGGAACATGTTCTGCTGGAACTCTGCAGGCGTGTGGCGACAGGTAACGAGACGTAGAGAAGAAGAATTTCCCGTTAATCACCGGAGCGACTCAATGGAGTCCCGACCACACACACACACACACACACACACACACACACACACACACACACACACACACACACACACACACACACACACATATTCTTCATTAGTGAGAGAGATTCCAGATAAGGAGAAGAGTCCAGTTCAAAATTCCAGTTAACTGAGGACGTGTGTGGGGGGGGGGGGGGTCATGTGACTCGTGGCAGCATTAACCC